>NC_052339.1:4200000-4500000 GCF_016432855.1 Salvelinus namaycush | reverse complement strand
GATATGATAGCCTACTCAGTGCTGAAATAGTAGGTGCTCTATGGTTACCATTGACTATCATAGCTAACTAAACCACACAGGGTGATATGTGGAATTTAGGTCTCCTCCCCAGCCGTGACCGGATCAACGTGTGGTCGATGGGTCTAACAGCAGGTTGGTGGTTGTAATCAGAGGTTAAACCGTGCTTTTCACGTCTAGGCCATGACAGGAAGTGGTTGCAGCTGGGATAGGAAGTGGCTTTTCTGTGATAGAGGGGTGCCAAATGGAGTGTGTGTGCCTGTATGTGTGCGTGCGTATGCGCATGTGTGAAAGAGAGAGGAGGATCACTTGCTAAGCTCATCCGATAGACACCTCATCATTTTGGTGTTGATGTGTGAACTTTATTACCACCATCCGCAGGGAGGTGGTAGGTCTATTTGACATTTTGTCCACATAATACAATCACACTGAAGAACCTCGTTTGTCTCGAGCCTCTCTCCAACTTGCTCAGTATGTATTCTACCACGTGACAATATGTATTTAACACAGCCAGGTTTTCAGAGTAGCCTGGTACTGTATCTACCTCAACATAATTGGTTACACTCATAAATAATTACTTTTCACTCATAAATAATTACTTTTCACTCATAAATAATTCCAATTCAGTTCAAATTTCCGAGCATGCTCCTTGGTTTCGGATGACAAATCAACTGAACTTGGCCCTCCATGTGACTGTCTCATCATGGGCCATACATACAAAAGACCTTACCTTTCCACTCACTACACAATACAGTTGTAGTGCTCGGGTCATCAGGCTTGCATCCCATATGGCCGCCTATTCCCTATATAGTGCACTACTTTTGACCAGGGACGTATGGGAATAGGCTGCCATTTGGGATGCAGCCCCAGATATGCCCAGAGGATGCTGCTGCAATGTCAGGTGACAGGTCACTCCTGTGGTGAGTACGCTGAAGGTGACATGTCTCATCCACTCAACGATGTCATACGAGGTGACTCAGCACAGAGCTAGTCTGAATAATAATGAGGGCGATGGTGTGGAGGGTGATGACTATAAAAACAATCATACAGCTATTTATAGCAAAGGATTAGTAGACTATAGTTTATGTTGGATCTATTGGAAAGCAGATACAGTATAATCTATTAAAATAAATATCTCACACAGTTCTGTTCAAATTGCTGCCTTGTTTCTTGACATGTTTGATGACCATCTGTCACCTCTCCCTTTCCCCACGTATTCTCTCTCTCTCTCTCTCTCTCTCTCTCTCTCTCTCTCTTCCATCAGTCCTTACAGGGCATGTTGTCTTCTCTCCATTCTGAGCTTGACATTCAGAGGTACTTGCTGAAAATCCAATTTCCCCACACAGTTAGTCTGATTTTTATCTTATCTGCATCCCAGCTAACCTGTCTGTCAGAGTTGGGATCAATTTGAATTAAAGGCAGTCAATTCAGGAAGTAAACGGAAATTCCAATTCAATGATTGAAAAAAACGGGCATCTATTTTCAATGACTTCTCAATAAACGGAAAAGGAGAAGCTATTTATGTCAAAATTGTCGTTGTGTGTGCACCTGGGTGTGTCCTCAGAACCGTTAGCTTGATAAAGGGCTCTCTGTGTGCTGACCTCTCAATGTTAGTCAAACTGTCACCCTGGCACAGATAACCTTACAATACTACCAGGCTTCTCAACGAGCTCCACAGCCTTTAACACTCTGCCAGGCCCACAGGACTGCCTGCCTGGTGAACTCATTAGTGTCTTTAATCAGCCTCGCTACACCTTTTCCCTTGGTTGTTGTGCAAAGCTTGAAAAATAACTCTGACCGGAAGAAGAAAAAAATGGTTTGCTGGAGTTATTTGTATTTTTTAAAAAAAAAAATTGGGGGGGGGGGCGATTTTGGGGCTGTAACTACCTGCACCACAAGCGAGAAAAGCATGGGTGTGTTTGTGTGCGTTAACTCTTCACTTCTCAAGTTGTGTGAAGCTTGTCTTAAGAGAAACGCATTATTATTACTACGTGATAAGGCCTCGGGACCGCTTCTTTTTTTTTGCAACAGCGACATGGAAAATCATAGTGTGTGTGCTTGTGTGAAATATAGTGGGGTGTGTCATGTTTGCCTCACCTCACCTTATCTGTATACTGTATACTGCCAAAATCACTGCCTGCTCCACATTAGTCAATGGGCTGAGGGGGATACCCAGCACAACCAAATGACTGCCCCCTCTAACATTTTTAGCAACTGCGACATGGAAAATCATGGTGTGTGTGCTTGTGTGACATAACCTATAACAGACAGTGTCGGTCTGCAATCTGCACTGATGCAAACAATTGACACCCAAATAGACTGGAGTGCATGACTAGAATGTCACACAATGGCACTGGGCTTTTCACTGTGTTGACGTCGTAGTTAAAAAGCTTGTCTTTTGTCTTAAACACTTAATTAACACGAGTGTTTGGTTCAGATGGCTTTGCTGGTTAAAGAATGGTGCTTGCAACACAGAGGTGTGGTGGGTTTGATTCCTGCATGGGACACTGGCACATAGCTTAGGGAAATTGTGTTTCAGTTTGTGTAAGCTTCCTATGTAGGGTTGCAAAATTCCAGTAACCTTCCCAGAATATATTTTGCGGGGGACATTTGGGGAAAGTTAACGGAATTTTTCCAACCCTTTTCCTGTGTATCGTGACCCCCCCCCCCCTCTTGTTGAACCTCTTTCTCCTCTTCTCCCTTCTAGAGCAGAAGCCCTCAACACGGCCTTAGCAGCTCCAGTGTAGGGGACCAGGCTGAGCACCTCTCCCTGGCCTCCCTGGAGTCTCTGGACACCATGTCAGAGGCTGATGCCCCCACCACCTTCACCAGAGGCAGCCGCTCCCGCGCCAGCCTGCCCGTAGTGCGCTCCACCAACCAGACCAGGGACCGCTCGCTGGGTAGGGGACCACAACATGGCCACACTGTGTTTGATGCTATTTTGATGCTATTAACCACAACTACACCAAGGACTGCTACACACACACACACACACACACACACACACACACACACACACACACACACACACACACACACAGCTTGCATAACCCAGCCTGGCTCTCTTTAAAAAAACACACACACACACACACACACACACACACACACACACACACACACACACACACACACACACACACACACACACTTACAAGGGTATCTGAACATTTGACCGGCAGCATTTTAATTTACCAGACATTTGAGAAATGTAATGGACCCACATGTATAGGGTGCTTAACCACCCACGGTGCTCAGAATGACAGAATTCCCATTTAGATTATGGTTATGCATCTCAACGCAACATGCAACCCGAGGATGCAACAGCGTGCATCCTTCTTACCGAATTCCGATGTGCACTTTGAAGATTTAAAAAAAACTTATCCACAGCAGACAAGACGAGTAACGAACAGCAAGATCACTAGCCTATGTCAATCTACTATCCCCCATAGTACGAAAGTTGACCTATTCTGTTGGTCAGCTTGTCATTCAGTGTGAGGAAGAAATAGCCTGTTCCAAACACACTCTGGAACAGATGTGGGAAGATGGATCCCAAATTCATAGAACCAGTACATAACAAAAAAACGTTAAAAAGCAATGAGGCTGATGCAACAGATCAGGGCCCGGTTTCCTGATAGCGATGGAACATAGGCTTACAGGTGATTTTAACGATGCATATTTCTTACAACGGCCGAAAATGTAACATCCGTTTCCCAAAACGACCGCTCAGATAAGCGCGTCATTGGAGCACGTGTCAATACTGATGGGATTGAAAGAAAGGAAGCGCTGCTCTCGGATCAGCTTTCTCCATTCAAATATTTCCTTAAAATGGGAATTAATTAACAATACTTACGTCGGATCAGCTCCTCGAGAGATTCGCCACTGAAAATATTTAGGCGGCTTATTCTTCTAATGCAGTGGTTCCCAAACGTTTTATAGTCCCGTACCCCTTCAAACATTCAACCTCCAGCTGCGTACCCACTCTAGCACCAGGGTCAGCGCACTCTCATGTTGATACATTTATTTAACATAAGAATGAGTGTGAGTTTGTCACAACCCGGCTCGTGGGAAGTGACAAAGATCTCTTATAGGACCAGGGCACAAATAATAATATAATAATAATCAATAATTTTTCTCTTTATGTAGCCATCTTACACATAAAACCTTATTTGTTCATCAAAAATTGTGAATAACTCACCACAGGTTAATGAGAAGGGTGTGCTTGAAAGGATGCACATAACTCTGCAATTTTGGGGTGTATTGGAGAGAATCTGTCTTAAATCATTTTCCACACACAGTCTGTGGCTGTATTTAGCTTTCATGCTAGTGAGGGCCGAGAATCCACTCTCACATAGGTACGTGGTTGCAAAGGGCATCAGTGTCTTCACAGCGCGATTTGCCAAGGCAGGATACTGAGTGCATCTCTATCCAGAAATCTGGCAGTGACTTCTGATTTTAAATTCAATTTTCACAGAACCGCTTGTTGCAATTTCGATGAGGCTCTCTTGTTCAGATATCGGTAAGTGGACTGGATGCAGGGCATGAAAAGGATAACGAATCCAGTTGGTTTGTGTCGTCCGTTTCGGGAAAGTACCTGCGTAATTGCGCACTATAACATTTGACATTGTCCGTAAGCTTGAGTTAATTTGCACACAAAAATCATACAATGATGGAAAGACCTGTGTGTTGTCCATGTTAATGCAGACACAGAAGCGCTCCAACTTCTTAATCATAGCCTCAATTTTGTCCCGCACATTGAATATAATGCGGAGTGTCCCTGTAATCCTAGATTCAGATCATTCAGACAAGAAAAAACATTACCCAGATAGGCCAGTCGTGTGAGAAACTCATCATCATGCAAGCGGTCAGACAAGTGAAAATTATGGTCAGTAAAGAACTTTAAGCTCGTCTCTCAATTCAAAAAACGTGTCAATAATTTGCCCCTTGATAACCAGCGCACTTCTGTATGTTGTAAAAGCGTTACATGGTCACTGCTCATATCATTGCATAGTGCAGAAAATACATGAGAGTTCAGGGGCCTCGCTTTAACAAAGTTAACCATTTTCACTGTAGTGTCCAAAGCGTCTTTCAAGCTGTCAGGCATTCCCTTGGCAGCAAGAGCCTCTCGGTGGATGCTGCAGTGTACCCAAATGGCGTCGGGAGCAACTGCTTGCAAGCACATTACCACTCCACTATGTCTCCCTGTCATGGCTTTTGCTCCATCAGTACAGATACCAACACATCTTCACCACCAAAGTCCATTTGATCTCACAAAGCTGTCCAGTACTTTAAAAATATCCTCCCCTGCTGTCCTGGTTTGCAGAAGAGGATGTCATCCTTAATTGACCCCCCCCCATAAAAGTAATGGAGCTGTGCCAGGCCTGCCACGTCTGACTCGTCCAGCTATAACGCATATAATTCACTGGCTTGTATGCAAAGCAGTAATTGTTTCAAAACATCTCCTGCCACGTCACTGCTGCGTCGAGAAACAGAGTTGTTTGATGAAGGCATTGTCTATAGTTTTTTTTGTCCTTTTCCCCCAGCATTGTCCCAGCCATATCTGCGGCAGCAGGAAGAATTAATTCCTCCACAATAGTATGGGGCTTGCCTGTCCTAGCCACTCGGTAGCTCACCATATAAGACGCTTCTAGCTCCTTCTTATTAATGGTATCTGTTGCTTTTAAACATGTCTTACTGCTCAAAAGTCGTCTTAATTCTCGCTCAAAGAACTCCCGTTGCTGATTTTTCAAATTGGAATGTTTTGTTTCTAAATGTCTGCGCAAGAGTGAAGGTTTCATTGAGTTGTGAGATAGTACTTTTGCACATATAACACACGGTGGCTGAGGAAAGGCACTACTCCCAATATAAGTGAGCCCCAAATCAATGTAGTTATCATATTTGCGTCTCTTTGATGGTCCAACGTCCCTGTCTGTTGTTCGGTGCTTTCCCGGGTAAGGGGCAGTAGATCTTCGGCTGCATCAGATTCACAACTGTCAGTGTCCATGCTAGCTGGGCTAACAACACATGTAGAATTACTGATGCTAACATTGGGTGTGCTCGTGGAAGCAGAACAGCTTGTCTCGTTGACAGGTGCAGGTGTAGTACTGCTGGTAGTAGCAGTACTACCAGTAGAGCTGGTATGTGTCTCTATGTACACGGGCCTTACTTTTTTAAATACATTTTCGAGAAAACGGAATGAGCAGAACCTGCGTTTGGCTACATACGGACCGTTAGTGGAATTCCCGCGAGAGAGTAACGGTTAATGTGATTGGATGTTAACTATTTGACTAGGCTACCTGTATTTGACATTGTGTTGTTATTTTGCTGAACATCTTTGAGCACAAGTTATTTATATTTTTTATTTAAGTAGGCAAGTCAGTTAAGAACAAATTCTTATTTACAATGACGGCCTACACCGGCCAAACCCGGACGATGCTGGGCAAATTGATGGGACTCCCAATCACGGCCGGTAGTGATAAAGCCTGGATAGACTAGACATCATGAAATATTTAGAGACAAATTACAGACAGCAGCCTAATACAACAAAATACAACTCGATTGAACATGAAATATATTTAAATATAATTGAAATAGGCCTATACGTCGCTTTTTTTTGTATCAATTTCAAAGACGTTGGCAACATTGTATTTGTATTCAACTTTGTTCGGAAGTTATTGGTGGTCACAGAGACGGATAAACCGTGTGATTCTATGTTCTGTGTATAAAGTGGGCAAAAAAGCATCTAGCGACACACTTAGCTGTTCTACAAGTGGTCCGAGGCAGGCGATAGATTACGCACATTTTCAAGTGCAACGTTAATAATGATGGTTTTAGGAAACCGCTCTGAGATTGAATGATGCGCCCTATGAAGGTTCTAACAATGAATAAAGTGTGACACGCTGAACCCTGTCTACCTCTGCACTTGAATTGTTGAGCAATCATTGGGCATATAAAAGCACGAGTGGCGAAACCGAGTGGCGTAGACCATCACAGCCATGATAAAAATGTCAAAACACATGGACTCAAGTATATTATTGCTTTTATACAACGGGTTACCAGCATTAAAAAGCCAGATTCTTTCCTAAACCATCCATTTTTTTCAACAAAACGTGATTCTCAAGGAGTATTTCTATCTGTTTTTTAACGCCCTTTTGTGGTGAAAAATAAGCCCTCCTAAGCCCACCCAGTCATGTGAAATCCATAGATTAGGGCCTAATGTATTTATTTCAATTGACTGATTTCCTTATTTCTTTATATGAACTGTAAGTCAGTTTGAAATTGTTGCGTATTATATTTTTGTTCAGTGTACACTACCATTCAAAAGTTTGGGGTCACTTAGAAATTCCCTTGTTTTTGAAAGAGCAGCAAATTTTTTTTGTCTATTAAAATAACATCAAATTGATCAGAAATACAGTGTAGACATTGTTAATGTTGTAAATGACTATTGTAGCTGGAAACGGCATATATATATATTTTTTTAATGAAATATCTACATGGGTGTACAGAGGCCCATTATCAGCAACCATCACTCCTGTGTTCCAATGGCACGTTGCGTTAGCTAATCCAAGTTCATCATTTTAAAAGGCTAATTGATCATTATAGAAAACCCTTTTGCATTTATGTTAGCACAGCTGAAAACATGATTAAAGAAGCAATAAAACTGACCTTCTTTAGACTTGTTCAGTATCTGGAGCTTCAGCATTTCTGGGTTCGATTACAGGCTCAAAATGTCCTGTAAAATAAAATGTTTTAAAAAAAATAATAATGTTCACTTCGACCCCCCTGTAGATGTCATAGCTATGCATCTCTGGAATATTGTCAGGCATTACATGCATTTTAGAAAATCATGTTACGTGACGTTAAATATATTGAAATGTATTTCTTTTTTCGTATGGGTATTGACAGGATTAGAAATGGTGTTAGCTATCAAGGCAGAGGGCACTTAATTTGCATCAGTATGACAAACGCCTTCGGTTGGGTGGAAATAGTTGCATTAATAGGCTGTAGCATAGCTCTAGTAATGCCACGGTGGTTCTTCTAAGAGCCAGTCATTTAACTTCGCTGACCTAAACCGAGAGAGTGCTACAGTACAACTCTCATAATCACAACATGTAGTCAGCCTCCGAGCCTCTCAGGATTTTGCTTCTTAAAACGTTATTTGAAAATGTAAGCAACGGACACATCTTAGTTTGAAGTGACTTTAGGTTGACTATTTGTCATTTCATACATTTTGAGTGCCTCTAAATGTGTTGTTTACATTCGGGCACCACACCACTTTGACCAATGTGACAATTAATAGAAGTCATTTTGCATGCTGTTCTGTGCCAAAAGAGGCCTCTTGCTTAGGTTGAAATGCAGACATTTGCGGACACCGCAAGAGAAAGCGTTACGCTAGCAGCAAGAGTTATGGGGCGATGAAGTGCTGGAGAAAAGAGGGCACATTACCCAGCATTCCTCTGGTGGCCGTCCCATATGGACTAAGGTGAAAGTTGCCCCTGAACACTGATCTTAGGAAAGTTAGGCATTTTCCCCACTAATGGTTAAGGCTAGAATTGGGCGAAGGTAAGCTGAGCCTAGATCTGAACCCAGGGGAAACTTCACCCCGTAGCCTCCCACACACACACACACCCGCAGTCGTGTCCCCAGAGACATCTGGTCTTCCTTAAGAGCCCTGTGGCAGTAGAAGTAGTGCCTTCAGTCAGAGGACTCCTTAACACAACATTGGAGCTGTAGTCGCTGACATCTACAGTAGGAATTACTCTATTCGAGTGAGTTTCTGTATTCTCTCGATGTTACATATAGCTTTATGTGTAGAAGTGCAACATTATGCTTATACTAAAGTATAGTAGTAGTTGTTTTGGAAGAACTTTTGGATATTTATTTATTGCTGTACTGCGTTTTGTATTGTAGAAGCGAGGGAGCGTGGGAATTTAAAGAACTCTCTTTATTCTGCATTTGAAGTGAACGTAATTTAAGGGGATTTGGGTCCATTTGGAGAAGCGTTAGAGTAGAGTGTTGAATAGGATCTGACTGCGGTAAAGTCTTGCGAGCTCTAGAAACTAAGGCTGCATCCCAAATGCTTCTTCATTCCTTATGTAGTGAGCTACTTTTCACTGGAGTCCATAGGGCTCTGCTCAAGAGTAGTGCACTATATTGGGAATACAGATGTACGGTCTTAATTTGATCACCCTGTTGCAAGATAACTTTCCTGCAATGCAGAAAATGTCAAACTTGTAGCGTATTTGAGGTTTAAACATTTTCACTTTCAAATTCCAGACTTGATTTTCCCGGAATATGTATCAACCCCTACAGAAATTAATTCTAATCTAATCCACAAAATAATGTACATTCTAATCCACAAAATAATGTACATTTCCTGTTGCTGCAGGATTATTTTCCTGCTGTAGCAACCTAGCTCAAATTTAGTTCCTAGTGTGCCATTTGTCAATCAAACAAAGTATATTCTTCTCTGTCCATGTGCTGTGCAGCCACGCCATTTGGTTCTGATTTAAGAGTGGAACCAGACAGAGTGAAACCAGACAATCAGCAACCACATACAGTCCTGCAATCCGACTCCATCTTAGAATTGAGCTGTCTAAAGTCTCCGGAGCTAATAAGGTTCGGTTTTTAGGGAATGTTACAAACGCTGCATGCGAAATAGAATGTGAAGCCCAGTGTGTGTCCCAAATGGCACCCTATTCCCTGTAGGCCCTGGTCAAAAGTAGTGCACTCTCAAGGGAATAGTGTTCCATTTGTGACGCACACCCAGTCATCAAATAACACACGTGGTATTAGGATCATCTGCAAGGTCTTTCATCATATTGAAAAGCTAGTGGCTAACTGCTAACATAACAGTACACCAGGGAAAGAGCGAGTTGGTTCACCAACTGACTACATTGTTACAAGGAAGCCCTACTATTAGTTATAGAGCCTGAGATGTATGTACCAAATAGGGGCTCAGCACTTTATTTCCTGGATCCTCTCTCTCTTTAATGGAGCCTATAGGATCTGTATTATACTACCGGAAACATCTGGTCTTTAACTCAATGGAAATACACTGAAGATATAGTGTTTGTGCTGTATGTCCGACTGCGTACAACTCATGTGGCCCCACAGTACACAAAGTATGCGTCCCAAATGGCACCCTATTCACTATATAGTGCACAACTTTGAATCGTGGCCCATAACACTGACGTCATGTTCCTGTACATGGTTAACAGCCACCAGATCATCATCAACCAATCATTAACTCTTTGGTAACCCTCTCTACTTCCCAGGCGTGCTGTACCTGCAGTACGGAGAGGAGACCAAGCAGATCCGGATGCCCAATGAGATCACCAGTGGCGACACCATCAGGGCTCTGTTTGTGAGTGCCTTCCCCCAGCAGCTCACCATGAAGATGCTGGAGTCTCCGAGTGTGGCCGTCTATGTCAAAGATGACATGAGGAACATGTACTACGAGCTTACTGACGTCAGGTAAATGTTTGTGTGTGTGTTATGTCTCTATTTTCCCACACTGGGTTAGCTAGAGCAGGTCATTTGGGGGTTTCTTTCCTATGTCTCAGTCTCACCCCTGTAAGGTCCTCAGGGTTACCCAGCAGCCTTCCTCTCTCCCCTCCTTAGGCTCTTCCTGTCTAATGAGCTCAACTTACGCAACACAGGAAGTGACCCTCTCCACTTCCCAGTCAACCCAATAGCTGTGTGGATGAAAGGCCTCGGGATGTGGAGCCCTACTGTAGTGGACGCTTTAGTTCCAACAACACCTAAACAAACCCAAACAATACAGTCCCAAATGACACCCTAATCCTTATCTAGTGCACTACTTTGGGTTTGCCTATGGGCCCGGGTCAAACGTAGTGCACTACATAGACATTAGGGTGCCATTTTGGGTCGTGAGAACAGTTTTAGAGCCTCTACTTTCTCAAATGTTGTCCCACGTGATGGAAAGTGGAACGTTCTATTGTGGTCGACTTCATGTGTTTTTACACGTGTCCTTCCTGCTCAGTTGGCAGGACAAAAGGATTGGACAATAACCCATAAACAGTCTTGTTTCTTCCAGAGCCACAGATTTAAAGTGAGTGAGGGAGCTGTATCAAATGTGGCCACAGTCTGGCTGTCTTCTATGTGCAGAAACATGTGCTTGTGCAGAGAGACACTTTTAATGAGTCCCAAATGGCACCATATTCCCTACTTGGTGCACTACTTTTGACCAGGGCACAAAGGAACTCTGGTAAAAAGTAATACACTATGTAGGGAATGGGGTGCCATTTGGGACGTATGTTAAGTGTCTCTTTGCAGAGGCACATGTAGCATTAGCGTTAGCCTGCCTTTCTTTTAACACAGAGAGAAAAACGAACACCAGTGAGATTCTGTAAGACAACACTGACCAGGGTTTCTTGCCCTCAGTCATCCCCACACACAGTCACGTCACCAATCCACCACTTCCTGGTATTATGGGTGTATTTATGGGAGACAACACTTCATAAAGTCCAACCATATATACAGAGCATTTGGAAAGTATTCAGACCCCTTGACTTTTCCCACATTTTGTTACGTTACAGCCTTATTCTAAAATGGATTCAATTACATTTTTCATCTACACACAATACCCCATAATAACGAAGCGAAAACAGGTTTTTAGAAACTTTTGTGAATGTATAAGAGAAACAGAAGTACCTTATTTATAAAGGTATTCAGACCCTTCGTTATGAGACTCGAAATTGAGCTTGGATGCATCCTGTTTCCATTGATCATCCTTGAGATGTTTCTACAACCTGATTGGAGTCCACCTGTGGTAAAATCAATTGATTGGACATGATTTGGAAAGGCACACAATGTTCTATGAAAGGTCCCACAGTTGACAGTGCATGTCAGAGCAAAAACCAAGCCATGAGGTCTAAGGAATATTCCCGAGACAGGATTGGGTCGAGGCACAGATCTGGGGAAATGTCTGCAGCATTGAAGGTCCCAAAGAACACAGAGGCCTCCATCATTCTTAAATGGAAGAAGTTTGGAACCACCAAGACTCTTCCTAGAGCTGGCTGCCAAACCAAACTGAGCATTCGGGGGAGAAGGGCCTTGGTCAGGGAGGTGACCAAGAACCAGAAGGTCACGCTGACAGAGCTCCAGAGTTCCTCTGTGGAGATGGGAGAACCTTCCAGAAGGACTTCCATCTATGCAGCACTCCACCAATCAGGCCTTTATGGTAGAGTGGCCACTCTTTATGACAGAAGCCACTCCTCAGTAAAAGGCACATGACAGTCCGCTTGAAGTTTGCCAAAAGGCACCTAAAGGACTGATCTTGAGAAACAAGATTCTCTGGTATGATGAAACCAAGATTGAAAACTTTGGCCTGAATGTCATGCGTCACGTCTGTAGGAAACCTGGCACCAACCCTAAGATGAAGCATGGTGGTGGCAGCATCATGCTGTGGGGATGTTTTTCAGCGGCAGGGACTGGGAGACTAGTCAGGATCGAGGGAAAGATGAACGGAGCAAAGTACAGAGATATGCTTGATGAAAACCTGCTCCAGAGTGCTCAGGACCTCAGACTTGGGGGGAGGTTCACCTTCCAACAGGACAACAACCCTAAGCACACAGCCGAGACAATGCAGTAGTGGCTTCGGGACAAGTCTCTGCATGTCCTTGAGTGATCCAGCCAGAGCCCGAACTTGAACCCATTCGAACATCTCTGGAGAGACCTGAAAACAGCTGTGCAGCAACGCTCCCCATCCAACCTGACAGAGCTGGTGAGGATCTGCAGAGAAGAATGGGAGAAACTCCCCAAATACAGGTGTGCCAAGCTTGTAGCATCATACCCAGGAAGACTCAAGGCTGTAATCGCTGGCAAATGTTCTTCAACAAAGTACTGAGTAAAGGGTGCGCTTTTTCATCATGGGGTATTGTGTGTAGATTGATGAGGGGGGGGGGGGGGGGGGGGGGGGGTGGGGAACTATTGAATCCATTTTAGAATAAGGCTGTAATGTAACAAAATGTGGAAAAAGTCAAGGGGTCTGAATACTTTCCAAATGCACTGTATACAGATTGCACAGGGAATGATTTGACAGTGCAAACAGAAGCTGTTTAGTGACTATATTGTATTTTACTATATTTGAATTTCTGTATAGTACAAGCTTTTGGCACACTGGGCAATTATACTCAATTCTGAAGGCTCAAATGGAAAAACAAGTGTTCTCTATCTGTAATGTTCTTGCGGTGGTGGGATGTTTACTTTATGACTAGCCGTCATCTTTTTTTTATCAGGGCTGTAAAAGTTGTCACATGTAAAAGTTGTCACATGTTCGTTCCTCGCAGACTGGTATGGTAGAGCGCAGGAGTACTCGCTGACTCGGAACACATCTAGACAGAGAGAGCTTTACTTAGGAGCTTTATATATTAGAGGAAAACTATTTACCATAACACTACTAAAACATTTTTGGACTAATTGGACATTTTGACACAGCACCGTGATGTCTCAGCCAGTGTACGGTCAGTACACCAGACCACGGACTGTGTATGACATCGCCTTATCAGAGTACACACCAATGTCTCGGTATAGGAGTCTCGCAGCTAGAGGAGACAGACCGCTGTCTGATAGTGATATAATCTGGGCACCTCGTCAAACTTCGGATGTTTCTCTCTACAGGAATATCACGGATCACTCCTGCCTGAAGGTGTACCACAAGGACCCCGCACAAGCCTTCAGTCACGGCCCAAGACCCACCAACGGCGATGCCAGGGTGAGTACTTTACTTTCGCTTTTGTTCACCATCTTCAAACAGCTTAAAATACAATGTTTTTGTTTATGGAAAATATATTACACAGCGGTTTAGATGATACAATGATTCTCTACATTATACTTGCTTGTTTTGTCACATAAACTGAAATTAGGTGAACTATTATAATTTTAGAAACCAGGAAATGGAGGAGCAATTTCTGCATAGTGCATCTTTTAATTCCTGTCTGAGCAAAGGAATATAGAGGGTCTAATTCTAAGTCCATCCCTACTGTGGTGCTTTTGTAAAAAAAAAATATATATATATACTGTATTTACGACAGGTATTATTATGTGCAATATGCCAGCCATTCCCATGGAAACGGCTCCAGTACGGAATAGGCCATTCTAGTCAGTCTAACGTATAAATAACACCGTCTATGTGGGCCCAACCTCTTCCATCACTCTCCCCCTATCCTCCTCTACCCTCTTCTCTCCTACTTATCATCCCTCCCTCTCAGCATCTAGGTAGAGGAATGACCCCCCCAACCCCCCGTCTTCCTTGATCTGTTTATGGGGGTCTTCTGTTCATGGGGGTCTTCTGTTCTCCGTGCCTAATTTTGTGGGGATCGAGGGAGCCTTGTGTGTGCTTTAGCGCAGTTCTCCGGAAATAACGGAACTACATTCATGGGGCTTTTCCTTGTCCATTCTTCTCCAAATCTCCTGCTATTCTCCCACAAGGCTGTTGCCTGCTCTCCTCCATGTTGGTTTCCTGTTGATGTAACGGAACAAACGCGCAAAGACCTCATTCCTCGCGTGTTCTAACCCCAAATCCTTTCTGATCATCTGAACCCCATCCTCCCTAGTCCTCTTGGATGCTTTATCTATCTAGCCAAGAGGAGTCTCCTCCATGTGTACTTTTGCCCAGAGCCCTATTGGGTCCTGGTTAAAAGATGGGCACTGTATAAGGAATAGAGTGCCATTTTGGGATGCAAAACAGGAGTGTTATTGCAGTTATTACAATCACAACAACCCTTTCAATGAGCCCAGCATCATGTATTGTGTCTTTGTAGAGAGACGGCAGCTTTGCTTGATGGGAAGTGGAGTGTGCTGACAGATTCTGTAGTGTTTTAATTTAGTAGTAGAGTAAAGTATCATTGAGTCTTAAGTCTAGGGACTACTTTTGATTAATCCTCTCTATTATTTATGAAACTGTGCTTCAGTCTGCCTCTATTTCCTACTGTATAAGCATACACTGTGTAGTATAGTATTTTACTGAAATGAATCAAACACATAGGATATTAAGGAGAAACCACCATTTCTAAAACAACTACTGCATGCACGGCAGAACATTTAAGAAATAACCATTGATTGCTCTTGTTGATTGATTGTTTAACAGGAAGTAGACATATGTTATGAGCAGTGTTATAAAAAGTGAACACACTCACCCACCCACACACACACACACACACACACTGCATGAATACGCAACCCAGTTCTCATGAGCTGTCTTATCAGTTCTGTCATTGTTTAACCCTCAGGAGCAATTCACACACTCATTCTGTCTCTCTAGACTACTGGACTACTCTAGGAGACTTATGGGCGTTGTCTTCCACACATACGCTCACGCACAGGTTGCACACACACACCCGCACAGGTTTGAGTTTATTTGTACTGGCCTAGGCACTGGCGGTGGCCGCTTTGATGATGTTTGAATCCCAGATTGTTCCTTTAACAGACCATATGAGTTAGGCAATGGACTTTGATCTCATCCAGGGATGGGCAAAAATGACAAAATACAAATACAAAATGCCATGAAGATCAATGTATCAAAATGAACTACACAATACTTGTATTTGAAATACATATTTGAATTACTTCCAAGTGTTCTATCATTTGAATTACTCTGGGCTGTATTTTGTAATGTATTTAATTAAAATACAAAAATAAATTTGCTTGTAGGTGGCCCGAACAGCAACAACATTCTCAGTACCAAAAAAAAGAGACTTCTGATACCAATTGTTATGAATTTTATGAATAATGACTAAATGATGTATACATTTAACGTAGAACTATAACTAACAGAATTCTACCCTGTCTCTGTATAATGATAAATAATGTTTGTCCATAAGAAAGAGGGACTGTTAGCAGGCAAGGAACTGTGTCAAACAACTTGTGACCACTGTGGAACTGATAACAGGGAAGGAAGTCTCCCCACCCAGGGAGGGGAGAAACCTTGGGCTTGTAGTAGATTGTATAACAGGTGGCAGGCAATGTATGAGAAGGAGAAGACTTGTGAACTATATTGTCATTGTTTCTGAGAGGAGGGACATTTATGACGAAATGTGAGGTATATAGACCAATGTACAGGAAATGATAAGCAGAGCTCTCGTAAATAAACATGCTCACTATGGTAGACTGGCCTCTGTCTGTTTCATTTTAATAAGAACCTTACAAAATCTTAGTAACAGACAGAGTATTTTAATTGAAGTTCAGTTTATGAACATTGAGAACAAAATTCTCATGACACCAATGCAGGGGAAAAGCAGGGCCACAAAATGTATACAACTTACAGTATTTTGAAAATACAAAATACATTGGAGTGTAGTTCAGCCCAGTGTAATTCAAAGACAAAAATACTCAGAAGTCATTCAAATACGTATTTCAAGTACAGTACATGTAACAGAAATATGACACTTGCAATAAGTTGTTCTGGGATTCAAACAGCAAAGCGGTTAGATTCTTCAATAATCAATGGCTTTATTTAATTTAAATTTGATAATCCATATATTTATATGTATGTATTCTTATTCCATTCTTTTACTTAGATTTGTGTGTAATAGGTAGATGTTGTGGAATTGTTCGATTATAAGTAAGAAATTGCTGCACTGTGGGAACGAGAAGCACAAGCATTTCGCTACACTTGCAATAGCAGCTGCTAATCATGTGTACGTGACCAATAAAATTTGATTTAAAAGTCCCAAAATTGATGTACCAATCCCAGATCACTCCTTTATATGCCTGCTCATGAAGTGATACAGCTATAATAGTGTATACAGGGCATTCGGAAAGTATTCAGACCCCTTGACTTTTTCCACATTTTGTTACGTTACAGCCTTATTCTAAAATGTATTAAATAAATGTTTTTCCTCATCAATCTACACAGACATAACAAAGCAAAAACATTTTTTTTGCATTTTTTTTCAAATGTATTAAAAATATAAAACATACCTTATTTACATAAGTATTCAGACCCTTTGCTATAAGACTCAAAATTGAGCTCCGGTGCATCCTGTTTACATTGATCATTCTTGATGTTTCTACAACTTGATTGGAGTCCACCTGTGGTAAATTCAATTGATTGGACATGATTTGGAAAGACACACACCTGTCTATATAAGGTCCCACAGTAACAGTGCATGTCAGAGCAAAAACAAAGCCATGAGGTTGAAGGAATTGTCCGTAGAGCTCTGAGACTGGATTGTGTCAAGGCACATATCTAGGGAAGGGTACCATAAAATGTCTGGCGCATTGAAGGTCCCCAAGAACACAGTGGCCACCATCATTCTTAAATGGAAGAAGTTTGGAACCATCAAGACTTTTCCTAGAGCTGGCCGCCCGGGCCAAACTGAGCATGAAGGGAGTTTACCAAAAACCAGATGGTCACTCTGACAGAGCTCCAGAGGTCCTCTGTGGAGATGGTTGTCCTTCTGGAAGGTTCTCCCATCTCTGCAGCACTCCACCCATCAGGCCTTTATGGTAGAGTAGCCAGACGAAGCCACTCCTCAGTAAAAGGCACATGACAGCTTGCTTGGAGTTTGCCAAAAGGCACCTACAGGACTCTCAGACCATGAGAAACAAGATTCTCTGGTCTGATGAAACCAAGATTGGACTGAATGCAAAGCGTCACATCTGGAGGAAACCTGGCACCATCCCTATGGTGAAGCACGGGGTTGGCAGCATCATAATGTGGGGATGTTTTTCAGCGACAGGGACTGGGAGACTAGTCAGGATCGAGGGATAGATGAACAGAGCAAAGTTCAGAGAGATCCTTGATGAAACCTGCTCCAGAGCGCCCCAGGACCTCAGACTGGGGCGAAGGTTCACCTTCCAACAGAACAACGACCCTAAGCACACAGCCGAGACAACATAGAAGTGGCTTCGGGACAAGTCTCTGAATGTCCTTGAGTGGCCCAGCCAGAGCCCGAACTTGAACCCAATCGAACATCTCTGGAGAGACCTGAAAATAGCTGTGCAGCGACGTTCCCCATCCAACCTGACAGAGCTTGAGATAATCTGCAGAGAAGAATGGGAGAAACTCCCCAAATACAGGTGTGCCAAGCTTATAGTGTCATACCCAAGAAGACTCAAGGCTGTAATCGATGCCAAAAGTACTTCAACAAAGTACTGAGTAAAGTGTCTGAATACTTATGTAAATGTGATAATGTTGTTTTTTGCTAATTTTATCAATTTGCATACATTTCTAACAACCTGTTTTTGCTTTGTCATTATGGGGTATTGTTTGTAGGTTGATGAGGGGTGGATGGCGGACAATGTAATCAATTTTAGAATGAGGCTGCGATGTAACAAAAAGTCAAGGGGTCTGAATACTTTCCGAATGCACCGTAGTGTTCTGAAAAAGGAAGTGGACATTTGTAGTGGCTGGTGTGCAAATACTTTCTGCTTGAAATTGACACGTGAATCAAATTCATTCAACATTGATCCATGCCAATTTTGTACCATTACTATATATACGGTATAATGCCTATATGAATTAACTGTTGTTTCTATGCCATTGAGCCATTAGCTTATGGCAGGTTGCCCTTTTTAAATGCAGACTGTGCAAAGTCATACATTTTAATACTGAAGCACACACACACACACACAGGCAAGGTAAACAGTGTCTTTATTCCTGACAGATGTGAAGCTGAGAGTGCAGGTGTTTTTCTAGAACATTTGCGAGACAAAGGAGCTTTTCTTATGCATCCTCGCGTTAGCAGCTTCTCTTCGCTGTGAAACCAAAACCTGGCATACGAGGAAAAGGGCAAATGCAGAACAATAACCAATCGAGTGGTGCACCTGTTCGAACAAAATGTTTTGATTGGAGTGGAAGAACACTGCTGCACGCCTCAGTAGGGCTAAGCAGTTTCCTGTCTCCTCTAAAGAAATGATCAGATACACACACTGCATTGATTATGTCTATCCACAGTAAAGTCAGTGAGAAATCATTTCTGCTATTGGTCTCCATTTTGTTTTGTTCTCCTCTAAGAGATTGTTTCCCAATGTTTTGGGGGTTAAATATAGGGTTTCGAGTCTCATTGCAACAATCAAACTGCTATGAGATCGAGTTGGAGATACTGACTAGATGCTAGCTAAGTTAACGTTGTTTTTTTTGTGTTTATTTTACTCTGCCTGCTAACACGCTGGATGATTCAGAATCCATTGAAGAGCTTGAACGATTCATTGACGAGAGGTACTTACGAACTCAAAGAAACATGTCGCTGGTTTCGGAGGATTCAAGCATTGTTAAGGACGACAAACCCAATCTACAAGACAAACCAAATCCAAGTTGGCCAAGCGGTATCAACGATGGCACCAAACCATCCCCAAGCAAGAGGGCGCGTGTGGAGAGAGGTTTTTGGATGTTGACTTGTTAAAATCCATTAATGAACGGCTTGCCAAACATGATATCTTGGATATACTACAAGAGGACATCAATGCATTATGTGCCAGTCTAGAATTCAGCCAATGTCAGATTGATGATCTAAGGAAAGAGAACACGGAGCTGAAAGGTACTGTAGACTCTTTTCACGGCACGGTGTAGGTGGTGCAAAGGGAGAACAAACAACGTAAAGAAACCTTGCTTGATGTACAGTGTCGATCAATGCGGGACAATCTAATATTTTCAGGGATACCGGAGAATGACAACAGCAGAGGCTGTGAGGACACTGTCCGAGACTTTATGTCAACTCAACTGAAATTGCCCACTGATGTCATGCGCAATGTCACTTTCTCCAGAGTCCATAGAATGGGCAGAGAACTCAGAAACACTGATTTAGGAATGAATGATCACTTCCCCACCGAGATCAATGAACAGATATATTTTTTTTTTTATCCCATCATGAAGGAAAAGCGTTGCCTGAATCAACGAGTCTCCATGGTGATGGATAAACTTTACATCAACTGGCAACTGTATCGGGACTCTAGAGTAACTCCCTGGCAATTTTAATTCAACGTTCAAATGTGAGTTTGTGTGTTGTAGTGTATCATGACAACTTCAACTATAACTAGTACATACTCTATTGATCTCCTCTTGACAAGGAAAGGGTTGCATATAGCTCAGATTAATGTATGTAGCCTTCCTAACAAAATACATGAGGTTTTTTACTTGGTCCACATAAATAATATTCATATTTTGGCTTTGACCAAAACGCATTAAGATTCATCTGTAAATGATGGGCAAATGGAACATTCAAGGATATAGTCTACTGAGAAGAGATAGGAATAGGAATGGTGGGGGTGTAGCACTGTATATTCAGAATCATATACCTTTTATAGGAGGGATGACCTTAATGTATGTCAGATAGAGGCACTATGGGCTCAGGTACATCTGCCTCGCCAGGCACCCATATTGGTAGGATGTGTGTATAGACCTCCTAGCTCTAAGGTGTCATATCTGGATGACTTATGTACTGGGTTTGACCAGGCCACAGATAGCAACAGAGATGTATTTATCTTTTATTTTAATATAAATTGGAAGGATCTTAATCATTCGAATAGAACTAAATTGATGATATGCCAAGAACTGTGGTTTGAAACAAATGGTTAATGATACTATTTGATCATCAACTAAGTTGGGTCATCGTTCAGACACATGCATTGATCTGATTTTCTGTAATATACCATTGCAATGCTTAAAAGCCAGATCAATGCCAATGGGCTGGACAGACCATAGTATTGTGACCATAACCATGAACACCAAGGTTCCAAAGAAACCCTCAAGGATTGTGGTCAAGAGAAATGTTAAAACATTTAATCATGAGCTATTTCAAAATGTTTTGGCTGCTGTACCCTGGGACCTGATTTATCTAGAGGATGGTTTAAACTACGCTACAGAATGTTTTATTGATTTGCCCACTGAGGTAATGGACCATCATGCCCCAGTAAGAAAGAGTACAGTTGGGACTCGTCCATCTCCATGGATTGATGTTGAACTGGGTGAGGCTTTTTCTCAAAGAAATATGGCAAAAGTCTTAGCAACCAAATCTGAACTAGAAATTGATGAACAGAATTATAGTAATTATGCAGTTAAATTGAATCGTAAGAAAAAACTTATTTTACAACAACGCTTTTATTGATTGTAAAAAGGTATGGAACACAGTTAAGGGCTTACTTGGGGCATCTATCTCATCATGCCCGTCTAGTGTGGAGGTTGACGGGAGAACAATCACAAAACCAGCTGATATTGCCAATCGTTTTGCAGATTATTATTTATTTTTTTACAAAGATTATTAATTTACTGTGCAATAATGTAAACACACATTCTTCCAAACAAGCTATTGTCCAATGGATTGATGATCATATTATGAGCAACCAAGACCTGCTCTTTTAGTCTAGAAACGGTGTCAGTAGAGGAGGTGTTAAACCTATTGAAGTCATTACCCGATGGTACATCTACAGGTTATGATCTTCTGGACAATTTTACTTCTCTATGCTGCTCCACTGAAATACATATTTAATTGGTCACTGGAAAAGGAGATGTTTGCAAATGTATGGAAGCATGCGAAACTGTGTCCTATTCCAAAAGACAGCAAACAACCCATTACTCCTGCCGATAGTCGACCAATTAGTCTACTCCCTTCACTCAGCAAGATATTGGAGGGTATTGTGAGGAGACAAATATGGGAAGTACATGGAAAAGAATGATCTGATTACAGAAATCAGCATGCTTATTGGAAAAACCCATTCCACTACCACTGCATTGGTTGACATGACTGACCAGTGGCTCAATGCTATGGATAATGGCAGGTTTGTGGGTGTACTATTTTTTGATTTTAGTGCAGCATTTGATTTAGTGGATCGTGAAATAATTTGGACAAAATGAATGCGTTATGGTTTTAAGGAGGTAGCATTGAATTGGGTACAGTCATATCTAACTGGCAGGAAAAAGTTAACCTACAGTTCAAGTTGGAAGTTTACATACACTTAGGTTGGAGTCATTTAAACTAGTTTTTCAACCACTCCACAAATGTATTGTTAACAAACTATGGTTTTGGCAAGTCGGTTAGTATATCTACTTTGTACATGACACAAGTCATTTTTCCAACAATTGTTTACAGACAGATTATTACACTTATAACTCACTGTATCACAATTCCAGTTTGTCAGAAGTTTACATACAGAAAGTTGACTGTGCCTTTAAACAGCTTGGAAAATTCAGCATCATGTTGTGGGGGTGCTTTGCTGCAGGAGGGACTGGTGCACTTCACAAAATAGATGGAATTATGAGAAAGGAAAATTAAGTGGATATATTGAAGCAACATCTCAAGACATCAGTCAGGAAGTTAAAGCTTGGTCGCAAATGGGTCTTCCAAATGGTCAATGATCCCAAGCATACTTCCAAAGCTGTGGCAAAATGGCTTAAGGACAACAAAGTGAAGGTATTGGAGTGGCCATCACAAAGCCCTGACCTCAATCCTATAGAAAATTTGTGGGCAGAACTGAAAAAGCGTGTGCGAGCAAGGAGGCCTACATACCTGACTCGTTACACCAGCTCTGTCAGGAGGAAGGGGCCAAAATTCACCAAACTTATTGTGGGAAGCTTGTGGAAGGCTACCCAAAACTATTGACCCAAGTTTGACCCAACAATTTAAAGGCAATGCTACCAAATACTAATTGAGTATATGTAAACTTCTGACCCACTGGGAATGTGATGAAAGAAATAAAAGCTGAAATAAATCATTCTCTCTACTATTATTCTGACATTTCGTATTCTTAAAATAAAGTGGTGATCCTAACTGACCTAAGACAGGGAATTTGTACTGGGATTAAATGTCAGTAATTGTGAAAAACTGCGTTTAAATGTATTTGGCTAAGGTGTATGTAAACGTCCGACTTCAACTGTATATCAATGGTTAATGTTCTTCCCCTCCCTCATGCTTTAAACTGTGGAATACCGCAGGGCAGCTGCCTTGAGCCACTTCTTTATTTAATATATACCATGACCTTCCTTATGCCTTATATGAAGCACAAGCTACCATATTTGCAGATGATACTACAATGTATACAGCAAGACAATCGGTTCAACAGGTACAGCAGGCTTTACAAGGAGATTTGGAGGATATCAGGGAGTGGGTTTGCCGGGAACAAACTTGTTTTAAACACCAAGAAAACGCAAGTTATGTTGGTCATTTCCACTTGGAAAAGTCCAACACAGCATGGGATACAATGAAGTATGGGAGGAGTACAAATTGAGGAAGTGTCAGAAACCAAACTACTAGGAGTGCAGCTAGACAACTGCTTATCATGGTCATCTCAAATATATAATCTATGTAAAAAGAGATATTAAAACAGCATGCATGATCAGAAGGATAGCTAAATATTTACCAGGACAGATTCTTAAGCAAATAACACAAGCATTAATTGAGAGTCAGGTGAATTACTGTTCTGTGGTCTGGGGAAATGCATCAGCAAGTGAAATTAGGAGGCTGCAAAATGCACAGAACAAAGCAGCAAGGATTGTTTTAAGGTGGAGATATGGTTCTTCTGTTGTAGTCATGCGCAATGCTCTTGGTTGGTCATCAATCAACAAGATAATTTAAAAAAAAAAAACATGCTTATTTTATAATATACACCATTTAAAACAGCCAATCTCTATTCACAATGGTATTCAGTTGGTAAGAGACAGACATTCAGTAAATACTAGGAATAGATTGTCCACCATCTATGTGTTATCCAGACAGAAAAGAGAAATAGGCAAAAAGAACATTTCGATTTAGAGCAATAAAGAAATTGAATAATTTAACTGAGCGAACCAGAAACCTTTCAATATATAAATTTAAACAATACTTTAAAACCATTTAAATATAATACATAGGAAAGTTGTGCTGGACTATGGTAGATGAAGAATCAATATATATTTTTAGACTGAGTATTTATCGGGTCAATATGTTAGTCTATTATGTCTGTTTGTAACATTGTGTTATATGTGAAAATGTGTACGTATTATAAATTGTATTTTAATGTTTAAGGACTCTTGGAAGATTAGTCCAAATGAGATCAAAATATATTAGTGGGGTTAAATAAGTTAGCGGTAGCCATGCTCATATGTTGACAGTTTCCCCAATGCGTGTGTGCAACAGTTAATCAGTAAGCTTGCAGGCTTCATTTAAATCAGGGAGGTGTAACAGAGGTGACTGGAATAAAACACATCATTTCCACTACACATAAGCCACACATGCCTGACAGTCAAGTAGCCTATTTATGCATCACTGTTTTATTCAAGGCAAAAAAATCCTCTGTGTTTGTAAGGTTCAGAGTCAGAAAGCAGCAAAACACTGCTTAGAGTCATCTATCTACATCGAAAAAATAAAGCTTCTTAAATGGTTCTCCCTCAGCTCTTAAGGTTCCTCGGCGAACTCTTGCCCGATAAAGAACCTTTGAGTTAAGTGTGGGGTTCTTGACGTGGCATCGACGGTTCTTCAGAATTCTAATAGGTTCTTGAAATGTATGGAAACCTGCAGATGTGTCCCATTTCATAACACACAGCAAATTGCCCAGTGTTAACTATTGTTGATTTTTCAGTGTAACACTGTCAACAGGGCCGGATTAATAAATCATAGGCCCCAGGGCTTAGTTTTATTTTATAGGTCCAGAAATCTGCCTTTAAAAAAAAAACTAATTTCATTCAATTCTACGTCATTTACATGATCGAAGACATCTGAATCTTTTGTAATACCACACAAATGACTGAAATTAGTGGCTACTCTGACTGACAAACTGAGATCAATTTGGTCTTGAATTCAAACAAACAATAGCTCAGGCCAATGAAGCGACACACAGATTATACAATATTAGGAGGACATATACAGTATATGCAGTATATCATAGGCTACTAAATACAAGTTTCAGTGGCACACTGACTCACCTAATGATGAAGATGAAACCATAGGCTACTCGCGTTGATGGCCGGTGTGCTCGTAGTATGTCTGTATCTCAAGATGAGGTACTTTGAAAAACAGTGCTGCTGTTCGCAAAAAATTGGCAGTCGTTGAGACAAATGTTTTATATCGGTTCTACAGAAAGACTAGTCTTCTCTTCTCAGCAGTAGGCATTTGCTTTCCAAACTGTAAGTTTTTCCCTGCAATTTGTATTTTGAAATCTGCAAAAGGCAAACAGACAGCCGCAACCAACCATAGAAATACAATCCATAGATGGCAGTTCCCATTCAAGTCAGGACTGGCAGACATTGCCAGTGTACCCATGAGTTTAACACTCAAATTGCCAGGGTAAGAGGTTACAAAACCCTTCTATGGGTTATATGTCTATGGCCACAACGTAACAAGCTGCATCTTTGGAACGCATACTGCCCGAACTGCGGCCTTCCTGACTGTAGGCATACCGGTAACTGCCAAAATAAAGGAAACACTTGAGTAAACGAGGGATACATATATGTTATAGTGTGGTGTGCATTTTCCTGGAATGGTTTAGTTCCACTTGTAGAATCTATGCCAAGGCGCATTGAAGCTGTTCTGGCAGCTCGTGGTGGCCCAACACCCTTTTAAGACCCTTTATGTTGGTGTTATTTTGGCAGATACCTGATACCTGCATGTGCTTGTGATAAAACTTCATCCACAGGTCTTTTTTTTAAACTATTGATCCTCTGTGGCTGAATTATTTTTGAGCACTGAGAGCGGCCTACTGTGGTTGGGCCCTAACTCACACAATTGACCAGTCACAATGTGTATTTAAAATGTTTTATTAATCAGTTACTCAAGGCAGGGCCTATCATTTACCCACGTGGGCCCCCTACATCCTATCCTCCCCCATCTGATGATTAGCAGAGCTGTCTACACTCCTTGAGAGTGGGCTCCTGAGTCCTCCTGTGGTTGGTGTTTGCAGTAAAATATATATATATATATATATATATATATATATATATATATATATATATATATATATATATACTGTATATATTTCCTTTATTACTTTTTGTAATAATAATTGGGCTCCCCACGGGCCTTGGCCCAGGGGCTTCAGGTAAGCCCCTGCATTAACCTGGCCCTGAATGTAAAGAGTTAAATTAACACTCAGTGGTGTAAAAGAACCACAGTGTTGGTGTTAATAACCAGAGTTGAACCAAAACCACACCCATCATTATCATATTTCCTAGCATGCTCTATTGCAGGTTGATTTGTTTTAAAATAGTTTTTTTCAATATCTATGTTTTTGCGTGTACATTCATTGATTAAATAATCTTATGTTTTTCAAATATAAATAATATACATTTTTCTAAACTATTGCTGTTACTTGGACTTATTGCACGCGTTACTGAAATGGTTGTTCCACTTTAGATGTTTACGGTAGTCTTATATCTTCGTTTTCTCAACCCTGGCAGTCATTCTGAAAGCAGGTCGGGGGGGGGGGGGGTTACACATTCAGACCATTGTATTAGGGTACAACTAGGCCCTCAAAAGCAGGCCTTGTGAAAAAAAACGATCTAAATCTCGAAGGGGGATTCTAAAGATGGTCAATGTAATATATACTGTATAAAATACCATCATGTTTTTGTGTTTCAGAAACGATTAAGTGTCTACTGAATGGTTCTTTCTAAAAGTGAACAGCAGTGGGGAGGGTGTGACAGCTGATGTGTGTGAGAGAGGTGAAAAGTCTGTATCACTGAACAAAGACTCCCGACTGGGCTGCATCCACAGCCAACAAAGACAAACTCATTGGTTGATTGGTGAAAACACCCTTTCTATAAATATGTTAATGGGAATTCTGGCCGGGATTCTTCTATTCAAAGGCTCTAGAACAACATGTAATAGAGAAAAAATGGAAACCACAAGCTACGGAGTTCAAAAACTTTCGAAGTCAAATATTTTCACACGTCTCTTATGGAAATGCTCAATGTTAAAACTGTTTTGGTTTGATAGGATTATTACAAGGTGGACATCGTACTGCATGTATGTCCTAACAAAGGAAAAGCGCCAGGTAGTTGTATGAAGTTGAACACAGCTGTTCTATGCTGTTTGTGATGGCTTGTCAATCCTAAACAGATGTTATACCTGAAACGATGCATTCCTTTCATCCTCTTGAAAGACCACGTTGCATTTTCAACAGCGGGACCTTATAAGGCAGGAGGTCCAGGTTGGTCCGCAGACATATAAAACATTGCCTTTTTTAATAAATAAACAAACGCATCTGACGATGTGAGGAGAACTAGTCGGCGAAATGGGGAACATTTGGTTTGAGTTTGGCTCATGTGGACTTCTGGCTCCGAGACCTCGCTCTTTCCACTGCCTCCTTAAGGTTCTCATTAGAAGGACAGTATGTCTAGGAGGGTCTCAAAGTCAGCTCAATCCAGTACTACATGAGGCTATTAGAGTCCTGCACCAGGCTAGATACACACCCACATGAATCAGGAGTTCTGATGCAGTAGTGAGACTTATTGTATTTGTATTGGTCTCCACTGCAGTCCTTGGATGAGATAATAGGGATTTTCATTGTTATGATGACGGTTTATGGGCAATATCTCTTTCTCTCTCTTATACAGTGACTACCACCTTGGCAGGAGCACATTTGAACTGTCTGACTCTTTGTGGTCATAGGTGGGGAATCAAACAGTCACCATATGAAATCATTTAAATAGTGGGCGAGTGAGATCACGAGTGAGATCACAATAGTAGCCAAGTCGAAGAGAGCACTGTATACGAAACAGCTCCAATAGCCACCATTTCGGCCATGTGTACAAAACATGACTTCTGAGAGCATGATATTGGGACTGCTGGTATTGACACACTAAACAGGTAGTTGTGAACACTTTGACGCTTGTATACGAATAGCAGGGTCGCAACAGATGAGATAATTACATTGAGGTTGGACCATACATTTGCTTCCACCGAAGCAGGTGGCTGGCCACAAAAACCACTGAACCACAGTAGAAGTGAGAGTGCGAAATGAGCGCACTCTCACAGCCTGGCAGTGAGTTAACCACGCATTCCTGTGTGTAAAGATCTCGGCATACTCTCTGCCCTCCACGTTTTGACTTTTAACTCCCTAAATCTGCTCCGGTCATGCCTCTCCTTTGTCTGTAGCTGAAATGAAGTGATTTCATAGTTTGTCCACAGGTACTCTGGGGCCCTTTATGTGTGGTTCAATGCTGCCCGTGTTGCTGTTTTGTGGCAGACGACGGAACCTGCTGCTAATTCACCAGATACTTCTTTCCTGCCTGTAGGCACGTAGTTGAAATCATTCTCACTGTGTTTTCGCATGCTGGTTGTTTTAAAAGGGCACACTGTTATCGGCGACCAGTGGCAATTGAGCTCACAAGCTAGCGTGAGCCTTAAAGAAACCCTCAAGGTAATCACCTAGCTTTCAAGTTAGTGTGAATGTCCTGCTTATGAGGGGGATTTTATCCAAAACACTTATCTTATCCAAAAAAAACTTGTTTTCATGTCAAATCATATTTTATAAGCCTGAGGGTATAGGCAATGTGGGGTGTCTGTATCCCTGTGGAAAGTATCCCTGTGGCCTTAGCAGGATTTAAGATGTTTTCTCACTCTGAGAATGTGCTGATTCGACATTCTTTTTCTCTAGACATGAAAACCAACCGTCCTGGCTGGCTTAGAGCGTAATGGTTTGCATCCCAAATGCCACCATATCCCTATTTATTCCACTACCTTTACTGGAGCCCTAGTGAACGGCATAGGGAATAGTGCCATTTGGATTGCAGGCATGGTGTGTTTGGTGACCTCTCTCCAGAGATGCAGGGTATACAACAGACCAGAGCTCTAGACGCTCAGACGAAGGTGTCATGGCCGACTACCTGAGGGCTGTGACACTCGACAACGTTTGGTAAACATGGTCAACTAACGTAAGTGTAACGTAGTAATAACGTGATTTGGTGTTTTTGGGTCCACTCTTCCTCCAGATGCAGAGAGAGGTGATGTATGGCAGCAGAGATGGCCAGCACCCCCCAATGCGACAGCTCTCCATGGGCCCCCCTCCACACCACCCCATGCAGGGCTCCCTGTCCCCACCCACGGCCCACTCCCTGCCCCCCTCGCCCTCCCGGATCCCCTTCGGCCCGCGCCCGGGGTCCATGCCAGGCACTGCCACCATGCCACGGGAGCGCATCTCCAACGCCACCCCTCCCGCACGATCCGTGTCCCCCTGCCCCAGCGCCATCCTGGAGAGGCGGGACGTCAAGCCCGACGAGGACCTGAGTGCTATGAGTCCCAGCCTATTGAGGGGTGGAGAGGGGCTGTACGCCGACCCATACTTGCTCCTCAACGAGGGGAGGATGGGCCACGGCCTTGCCCATGGAGGGCACCCTCCTGCTGGGGACATTGTGGACCATGGCAGCCTGGCTGGATACCACCGTGTCTCCATCCGCTCCACAGGCTCCTACAGCGGGCCCAGCCCCACCGAGGCCATGGAACAACCGTCACTCTACCGCCAGAAGTCCAGGAAGTACGGAGACAGCCAGCTGCCTACGCTGGGCTCCAAGACCCCACCCCCCTCACCCCACAGGATGGCAGAGGTGAGGATGATTGACATCCACGGGGCGCCACCCCCTCCCAGCGGCATTCCCCAAGAGCGCTCCTCGCCCATTCGCCAGTCCCTCAGGAAGGAGGAAGTGGTGAAAAGCAGAAGCAGCATGGCGTCTCCAGTTGTCCCGGACCTCCAGGGTGGTCACGGCCCTATCCCGCCAGCCAACGACCCCCAGACACGGTAAGCCAACCCTGCGGACCTGAGGTGTGGCGGGGGCTCAGTGAAAGGGTATGATACTGCATGGGGGCATAGATGAACTAACACTGCATCCTTGTACCACCCTAACAGTAACCGTGGGCTGCTCTGTTTTAATCTTAGCTCAGAATGTGTCTCATCATCACCACTGCAGGGCAGAGACATCTCCGTTTTCTGCCCTGTCTCACAGATACACACACACACACACACACACACACACTGCGTGTCTGGTCCGCCCTGTCAAGGTCATCACATTTAGCACAGTGGGCTATAACACTGTATTATGGTTATGAATATACTTATTGTCTTTTATCTAGATCAGTTAGGGCCGTGTGTGTGACCAGCTCTGTTGATATGAATAGCTTATTCCTAGTCCTAAAATCTTGGAAGTGAAAGAGTTGAAGAGGGCTGGTTTACTTAGTGCTACATAATTGACTCTGTAAACCAGGCCAATGCAGTAATGGAATAGCGCTTCAATCCCCCTATCCAGACTGTATATCAATAACTCTCTGTCTGCATGCCTGTGTACATCGTCTGTTAGCCCTGCACTCCGGCAGTCATCTCTGCGGCTATTTCAACTTGGCTTGTTCTGTTTCACTGAAGGACAGAACACACAAACACAGGAGAGAGCGTGAGGGACATACTCCAGCCATACAATCATTTGTGGTTTCATTGGAATGCATTAGACCGGATGGCTATGGGGGTGTGCTGCTCAGGAAAACCAAAGCAAATATTGGCCAGGTTGGATAAGACCTGGGCTTCCTGAAAGCCGAATCACGGGGAACAGATCACTAGGACCACCTGCATGGCACAAACACCATGGCTGTGTCCCAAGTGGCACCCTATTCCCTTTAAAGTGTACTACTTTTGACCAGGGCCCGCATAGGCAGGTAGCCTGGTGGTTAGGAGCGTTGGGCCAGTATCCAAAAGGTCACTGGTTTGAATACCCAAGCCGACTAGGTGAAAAATCAGTCAATGTGCCCTTGAGCAAGGCTCTTAACCCCAATTGCTCCCGTAAGTCACTCTGGATAAGACTGTCTGCTAAATGACTCAAATGTAACATACATTTGGGACGTTCCCATCTTAAATGGGTCTGGAAAAAAGGAGTAAAGGACATTTCTGTGGAAAGGTACTTCATGTACAACAAACAGGGTAGTTTTGTTCACTTACTTTATACTCTATAACTACGGAGTGGCCTTCAAGCATGAGTTGTACTTACATGCACAAAGACTATTCCGTATAAGCACTGCTCTATAATGGCTATATAGGCACAAGAAACTTTTCTCTTTGGCTTTGCATTTCAGTGCTCCGGGGAGACATAGCTAAGTGTCTGTTTCTCCTACAGTACATTGCCTGGGCGCAATATACAGCACTATCAGGATCACAGTCATTTCTCTTGTCCTCATCTAGCCCCATCCAGCGCTCTCACCTCCCCTCCCCTCCCGTGCCATTAGATATGTGATGACATGTGAAAAGACAGTGCTCCTCTATGTCTGAGCCTCACTGGTCAACAAGCAATCACCAAGCATAAGGATCCCTATTCAACCCTGTGCTTGGTTTTCTTCACATTGCCGGTCGTGCCAGAGTAATATGAGAATTGATGAGTTTGTCTTCTCGTTCTCGTCCAGGCGCCCGTCGCCAGTGACACAGTCTATTGTTTTATCCACAATGTGCCCACTAAGGTCCAACTCATCTCAACTCATCTCAACCTCTGGGCTAAATCTACTAGACAGCCCTGTCTTGTATTCAGAAATTCAGACTAGCCCACTCTTGTTTTTCTAGACTATTCCAGGCAGACTCCGGGAGGGCAAAACAGGAATTCTCAAGTGGTTGTATTTATTACACCGTATAAGCTGGGATATAACGTTTATTTTTGCCTGAATGAAGCCTTCACTACCTTAGCACAGTATTTTGACAGCTTGGAACACTTACTTTTGGCCAGATATTGCTTTAAAAGTGCATTTAACTGTTGTTTATATAGCAGAAGCCCATCTATTTGACAAATCAATTAAGTATTTATAAAAGTATTCATAAAATTAACTTCTATTCTCAATATCCAGTACATGACTTACTCCTTGTGTTTTCAATTTTATATCGCTAATTTGATTTCTAAGCAACCACGTCTGGCATGGAAACAATGCAGGTAGTATTTAGGAAGTAACTCCTAACTTAAAAAGTACTTCTAGCTTAAATGTCAAAAATGCCACCTCCCTAGTATGGCCCCATTTTTAAAAGCTTGATTTTCTGATGTTTCCTGCAGAGAGCGAATGAAGGCTATGGAGCAACAGATTGCCAGCTTGACTGGTCTTGTTCAGCATGCACTTTTAAAGTCCCCAAACACTAGTGGCACCAACGAGGCTCTCAGGTAAGCAAGAAGATGAAGAAGTGAGGCAGCTTGGGACATTGAGTTCTCCGAGATAAGCCCAGGCTGCCCCAGCCAAAGTGGAAAAAGATAATAGCAGATAAACTAGCTCTCACTTTTAGCCATCTGAGCCAGCCTAGGTAAACAGAACATTGTCAGGGGGAAATAAGGTGCACAAGGGGTCTGATATTATCTCCATTTATTCTCCAAAATGGCTGCCTCTATAGGTTGATTTTGCTGCAGTTGACCTTTGCATTTCAACCTAACTCTGTGGAGATCTTGTGCCAACTGTGCTTGCTCGAGTTTACAATTAACCATCTCAATGAATGCACGATGACTGGAATGAACATGGGATGACTTACTATGGGAACAGACTGCTCCTAACAGCCATCATGTTAACATGTCCCTCTATGTCAGTCTGCCCAACCATACTGTATGGCTGTCTGTACGTCTCTAATGCTTTCACTAATATGTATCAACCCTAACTCAAGGACAGTGCCCAGGTTTTTTTTATTGAATCTCTTATATCCTGATTCAACAGAATTCATAGGTCTCTTTCTCTCCCTCTGTGTGTGTGTGTGTGTGTGTGTGTGTGTGTGTGTGTGTGTGTGTGTGTGTGTGTGTGTGTGTGTGTGTGTGTGTGTGTGTGTGTGTGTGTGTGTGTGTGTGTGTGTGTGTGTGTGTGTGTGTAGCGAACGACCCATGAAGACATCAAGACAAGCGTCTCTGGGTCAGAGTGCACACAGTGCAGGTCAGGACCACTATTACCCTTCTGCATGTATCACATCATGAACTGCATCCCTATATAGTGCCCTACTTTTCACTTGAGCCCTATGGGCTTTCCTATGGTGCACTATATAGGGAATAGGTTGGCAGTTGGGATGCAACCATGATCTACTTCACAATAGTTTTCTGTTGCATATCCACGTTTTTCCCCATGATGCATTGCATAGACAAGTCTCTCATGTTAATGTCACTCAACAGTCTGCCATATGCTCTCCCCTACCGCTCCACAAAAACTGTCAGTGAGTCAGTCACAGCTACTTTACTCTTTGCCAACTCATATCCCCCCTCAAATCCTCACTTCTCATACAAAAACAGCGAACCTAATATGTGCCGCGGAAAAACAAGAGCGATGTATTATTTCTCGATCCCCGCCAAGATGATTCAATCTCGTCTGGCTAACAGTCTGTGCAGATGTGGGTTCGATAAAAGAAGTGCAATCTCGAGGGCGGCGGAAGGAAAACAGAGCAGTATTTATCTGTCTGCTGCTGAAGCAGTTCCTTACATCTTAGCGATACACTTCCTCTTCTTCTTACGCCACGCTGATACAATCTGCTGTTTCCCTTTGTGTGTGTGAGTGAATTTCAATCTCTGCAACACCAAAAAGACTGTTCATGTCTCACAGGATTTCCCTTCGTTTATCGTTCCCCCGCATCAAATACATGAAGAATTTACATATTTCTCTTGATTCCTCAGACTCTCTTGTTGTTGCTTCATAATCTCCATCACAAAAACACTCTCTGTCTCCAAACTGTGTGTGTGTCCTAAATGGCACCCTATTCCCTAAAAAGTGCACTACTTTTAACCAGAGCCCAATGGGCCATTTGGTACGCAGACAGTAAAACACAGGAACTGCTTTCTTCCGAACCTGCACTTCAGGTCTGTGCCGCTGTCATCCACTATGAGAGGACTGTGGTGAATGTTGGAGGGGGATTACACAGTGACAATAGCAGTGTGTTCTTTAGCCCCACAGCAGGGCTGTACTATGTCTGTATCCCAAATGGCACCCTATTCCCTTTATGGTGCACTACTTTTGATGGGCCATGTCAGAAGTACTGCACTATATAGGGAATAGGGTGCCATTTGGGATGTAGCTCTACTCTGTTTGGAGGGAGCTTAGAGTGCGCTCTCTCTTTCTCTCTCTCTCTCTCTCTCTCATTCACTCGCAACATTCCACTCTTTTCATTGTTCTGACACTGGACAGGGACTTTTTCACTTCCGCTAAGGGACTTTAGTGGCTTGCAACACCGCATTGGAACTTAAAGTGCCACTCCCACAACAAGCGCCCGAGAGACACACTTTGACCTCGGTCAGTGTTCAAAGGTCGTACTACCACACTCTGAATGTGAGGAACAGCGTCCTTTTATTCAACTTGAGTTACCGTCAATGCAGGCTGCAGAGGGCACAGCATGTAAAGAGTAATTATCTTGTCAGTCTGACAGCCTGCGAGGCCAGAGGGCATGACTGGCGGTTGTTTTCGACGGCGGGCGAAACCGTCTCCTGTCTCCCATTTACTCACAGTGATTGAAATGATTTGCGTACCAAATGCCTCTCTCTTCCCAATACATTGGACTGTTTTTGACCAGAGCCCTTAAGTCCCTGGTCAAAAGTAGTGCACTACTAGGGATTAGGGTGTCATTTGAAACGTAACCTCTGTGAGTCATTGGCCTGGATAGCGCTCGCCTCACACATCTTCGAACACATTCCCCACGCTCACGTTGGGTCCTGATTCAATATCTCTAATGTTTGGTAATAAGGGCCTGTGCTTCCTGTGGCGTCTGCCCACAGAAGCACACGGCCGACCGCCAAACTCACCATGTCGACATCCCAAATGGCACCCTATTCCCTATATAGTGCACTACCGTTGACCCGGGCCCCTATGTATTACCTGCTTCCCTTATGGGCCCTGGTCAAAAGTAGTGCACTACATAGAGAGTAGGAATGGTATTTGGGACGTAGACAGACATAAGGCAGAAGGTGAAAAGGAGGAGAGAAAACATTACTCCCTCCATTCAATCGCAGAGGAGGAGAGGAATTACATTTTAACGTGCCTGTGCACTTTTGACTGTGTGGTATTTCCTTTTCAGTTAATGAGGGAGTCATGTATTTCCTCAAGTCTGCAGTGTAGCTCAAGTTTCCGTCACAATGTGAAAGAGATGTATGTACTTGTGGATGCATACAGCATAGCCTACATGAGGAATAATTCAATGATATGGCTTTAGATGCATTTTCTCATACCGATTATTGTTTTGATTCCGTTGTTCTAAATCAGTTTTCATAAATCTGGATAGAGGGCTCATCTTTATGGAAAGTGAGCCGTCTATCCAACTCTATTTTCTTTGCAGTTTTGTTATCACCGTTGTACAATTGACTAGCTCGTAGGGTTTTTTAAATGTGGCTATTTGATTTGATGTCGTTCAGGAGGTTCCCCTATCCTAGCACCCAAAAGTGCCGCACTCCCCTCTGAGAGTGGCTCCACCCCTGCACTACCAGGCTCTGCCCCCTTTCAGGCCAACCTGTTCCAGTTCAAGAAGAATGTCTCGGACCTTCGGCTGCAGCTCCATCAGATGAGACAGCTGCAGGTAACAGCCGTGATGCTCTATCTAGGAGTGGGATTAAGTTTCTCCTAGACGCTGATCGTGGGTCCATTTTGCATTTTTCCCACTAAAGGTTAAGGTTAGGATTGGAATAGGGGAAGCTAATCCTAGATCTGTACCTAGGGTAAACTTCACTCTGGAGCCCAAATCTACTTTTATTGGCTATCAATTTGATATCAGCTGTCAATCAGCTGTCAATCCACCCCCTCTATCTGGATTGGTTAAGAAACAGGACTCTTTCTTTCTCATTAATCAATGGAAGGGAATTATGCCACCAGATACAATCAAAGAATGGTGTTCGCTCCTTGAGATATTTATGCGTGTGTGTGTGTGTGTGCGCGTGTGTGTATATTCATGTGTATGTGTGTGTTACCTAGCTCCAGAACCAGGAGGCTCTATGTGTGCAGCTGAAGCGGGCTGAGCAGGAGATCAGCGTGAAGCTGGTGGAGGCAATGAAACGTCTGGAAGACCCAGTCCAGAGACAGAGAGCCCTGGTGGAAGAGGACAGACACAAGTACCTGGGCTTGGAGGAGAGGGTATTCAACCAGCTAGGGTAAGGGGGAAGGGGCGGGTCAACAACAAACACATCAACCATTCCCGACCACTAGAACCCCATTTCCTGACTACCACACGACAGCTTTAGAATTTTTTACTGGGTTATATTAAGTAGTGCAGATAATATACCCTAAAACAAAAAAGTGCTCGTTAGCACAAAAAAGTTTAATGTTGTCCCTGTAGAACCCAAAGGGGTTTGAATTTGTGTTTTTGCCCTAGCACTACACAACTGATTCAAAGTATCAACTCATCATCAAGCTTTGATGATTTGAATCAGGTGTGTACTGCTAAGGCAAAAACTAAAATGTGCACCCCTTTTGGTCGCCAGGACCAGGATTGAGAAGCACTGCTGTAGGAGAACCCTTTCTTTGCCTGTGGAGAACCTTTTTATATCGGTTATTTGAATAACCCTTTGTATACCCATTTGTCTGATTCTTCATTACACTGTTCCAATCAGAGGGTTCTTCATTACACTGTAAAAAATGTCCCGGCTACTGGTTGCAGTGAAAATACGGTAAATATACAAAAAGTTACTTTATTTTTTAGAGCCGGAATAAGGTATTATTGTTGTAAGGGACAGTATGATGCTGATTACTTAGGAGTCAACCTCACTTGGGATTTGGACTCTTCTTTACAGTAATGTAATGTTAAAGCAAAGTTTATTTGAAATTTACGGTAACATACTGTACTTTTTTTTACAGCAACTTACAGGTAACTGGCTGCCGGTAAGATACCATAAAAACAAGTTACGGGTTTTACAGTGTAGTGAATACAACCCAGGTGTTATTGGCAACTGCAAGTACACACCCTCCAAATTACCCACAGGTTTGAACAGGCAGGCCATGTCTGTCTCTCATTGGAGCCCAGCAGTCACTGAACAATAAGACCAGGCAGCCTGGGCAGGCAATTATTCACAGCATTCTCTTAATTTAATTCACTCATCGCAGCTTGCCAAATTGGGAACATTAATTTAATCCTTTTAATTCCGTTGTTTAACAGGCAAGGTCAGAGTAGTGCCTGGGTAGACAGTGGTAAACATATTCCCTGATCTACATCACGATAGGAGCGTTGCCTGGACATTGGTCTTCTGGGGAATCAGACATGCGCAGGGCGTTAAGCGCTGGATTCAGCTCAGTGTTTTCCTTGGTGCTTTGCCAGGTCTTACTCAGCAAAGGCCTGCAGTAGTGTTTTAAATAAGGCTAGCTAATGAGCTCTGTTTGGCTGAGGGGGGACTGTGGTGTGAAAAGACGCAGCCTTCTTCTCCGGAGAGAAAACCCAATTTAACATGACCTGGGAGAGTGAGTCTGGGACTCCTAATAAAAAAAAATACTCTGGGAAGAAATGAGGAGACAAACGACCAAGGTTCAAATAGGACTGTTTATCGTTGTTAGCATTACTGTAACAAGGCCCTTTAAATCTAAGGGGCTGTAACATGAGGATGCTGCTAACATGGTGGATTTCAAAGGAAGTGGAGGTGTTGTGTTTTGCGTTAATTTTCGCAAATGTCAGCAGTCCTATAGGGTTTTCCGTAGTTCTGAACACATGCTTTTCCTGCATTCCCATTCCTTGGCTCGAAACCGACTGGCCATAGGGTGGCTCATGCAAAAGCCAGATGGGCTGGTCCATCTTTATCCCACTGGGCCGGTCTCAAGTGGGGATTTTTTTACAGAATGATCATTATTTGGCTAATAATGGAGGCCTCAAGGGGGGAAATGTCCTGTTTGGGGGGCCCATTGTGTGTGGGGGGGGGGGGGGGGGGGGGGGTGTATTTCTGGTCCCAGTCTGCCCCTGGTCGTTCCTATTTATTTCCAGTCCGTTCCGTTCACCAGTCATCATGAGCCTGCCAAGGAGTCTAGATCTGAACCAGCTGTCAGCACTCAGCCGGTGATTCTACTACCCTTGAGCAATAGAGAAAGATGAGAGAGAGTATGAGTGCCCATTAAGCTTCCTCAAATAGATGATCCCTGGGATATCTTGCATGTTTGTCGAGCCATCTTTAGAAGTGCATTTTAATGCCGCAACGTTTCATCGACTCACATTATAGACATTACTTTCTAAAGTCCTGTATAGTTCTTTTAAGAAGAAAGAGATGCCTTTCCCTCCCCCCCGCCGGCTCTTCAGTTGAATTTTTCCATAGTCATCATCAAGAGGCTCTTCACATTAGAAGAACTCTCTTTTGACAGCAGCTGTACAAAAAAAACGTACTCTTCTCAAGGGAATCCGGTCACAAAGAATCGAAATGTTTTGTTCTCATGAGGTTCAGAGCGCCACACAATGCTATCATCTACCCCAACACGTTTCCTCTTGGAGTTGACTGCTCAGAATACAGAGTACAGTGTTCTCAAAACAACAGGGACTCTAGGTAAGAAAGTTGTTGCACAAATAAGCCCAGATTTCCATGTGTACACGGTTGAGGTTTCGGGAAGTAACCCAATCCAGTCGGAGCCGACTCACATAGAGGAAGTGCAGTGTGGTCTGACTGAGAAAGTCCGCTTTGGTCATTAAGGTTAAAGGGCCGACGTCCCTACGGCCCACATGGTTTTTAGAATATGAACATTGTTGGATTTCATCTGTTTGCCCTCTCACTTTTCAGTTGTCGTTCAGCTCTAACTAGAGCTCGCTGTGTCCCAATAAGGTTAAATGAGTATTGTCTGCCCTCTAGTGTTGGTGTGTAGTCAGTGTTTCAGGTGACACATCAAGCATGCAATCTCAAGTCTATTATAGTGATATGTTAGCATGATGGTGCCGTCTTATCTCATTTGGTAGCTGTGGAGATGAAATTAGGATAATGATTGATTTGGGCTTTTCCAGGTGCTCAAAGCGCTTACATAGTGAGATGGAAACTCGCCTCATCCACCACCAATGGGTGACAACCATTTGGGTGATGCACGGCAACCAGTTGTGCCACAAACCTCACCACACATCAGCTAGTATAGTGGAGAGGTGAGGAGTGATATACCAATACCAGTGATATACCAATTAGGAGTGGTGTTTTGAATGTTCTCTCTCTCTCTCGGTGTGTGTGTGTGTGTGTGTGTGTGTGTGTGTGTGTGTGTGTGTGTGTGTGTGTGTGTGTGTGTGTGTGTGTGTGTGTGTGTGTGTGTGTGTGTGTGTGTGTGTGTGTGTGTGTGTGTGTGTGTGTGTAGGGAACTGGAGCAATATGTGGACACTCTGAAGAGGGAGACCAGCTCGGCGGGGGCTCACAGAGCTGTGACACTGAAGCATGTGGAAGAGGGGGCTGTTAGCCTCAGGAGAGTGGGAGAATCTCTGGCAGGACTCAGAGGTAAGACTTGCCCGTACAGTGTAGTTTACTTTAAAAAAGACACAATATCTCAGATGATGTGCATCGCCATGGATTCCATAGGTTTTCAAGTGCTATGGTTTTCAGTTACGGGTAAAGTAATAGGTAAGATAATATAATTTCTAACTGAATAACACAATACTACAACTAGAAAAAGGTGCATTTTCTTTGTTGAATAGCAGGCGCGTTCTGCTAAAGCAGCACGTTAATAAAGTTGTCCTCCAATGAAGGGTGGTGGAGAATTTAAAAATCTCTCTATATTTTTCTAGTATTGATCTTTTTTTCACGTTTTCTCAGGGGAGTTCCCGCCGCTGCAGACTAGGATGCGATCGGTGCTGAGGGTGGAGGTGGAGGCAGTTAAGTTCCTCAAAGAGGAGCCCCACAAACTGGACAGCATGCTGAAGAGAGTCAAGAGCCTCACGGAGACACTCAGCGGCCTGAGGAGGTACAGGAACCAGGGCAGGACGGACGGAGGGAGGGAGGAGGGGTGTTGGGCGGAGGTGGCGTCCATCTTGATTTAGCTCTCCACTGAACCGTTAAGTGAATTAATTTGGGCGCAACGCATCTCCCTGCAGCATCCCATTTCAATATAAATATAGACGTCATCAATTTTACCCAGGGAGCACCACACTGCACCACGCGGCCAAACTCATCTACATTACCTCGTCCCCTTAGTGCGCTTCTCTCCCCGCACGTCAGAGATGATTACACCCACTTTGGTGTTGGATTTGGGCCAAATACACTTTGTGAGGTTAATAGTATTTTCAGGCTAGACAAGCCAGGGTGGTAAAGTAGTTCTATCAAACTCCAAAATTCTGTATGCACTGTCCTGTGTTATGAGGTTAGGAGATTTGAAGCATTCCTTCATGGCAGCATGGCATATGTCATCATAGGTATGTTTTACCTTAGTGGGATACCAATTGTTGCAGTTTGGATAAACTAGTGTTTGTGGTCAGTATACCTTCCCAAACTTTCTCCAAATTCCGGGGGGGGAAATCCACTTGGAAATGTAAAAAAAAATCCTGGTTGGAATATTCCAGGAGTGAACACATAATCCATAATCCTGCTACCAGGATTTTGGGAAAGTAACCTTAATATTAAGTCTATCCTGCCCTCTCTGCCCTACAGATGTGCTACAACCCCTATAGACAGCAGCCCAGCCACCACCACCATGGTGGACCCCGACCCCCCAGCGGAACCTCCAGCCTCCCCCTCGGCCCTACCCGAGGCCCAGAGCTCCTCCATCAGGTCTGAGGTGGTCATGCCCTCCTGCCCCATGGTCATCCACCACGTCCAGAGCTCTCCGGTCCACATTCAGCAGTCCCAGCAGTCTGCAGCCCTGCTGGTCCAGCCCAGTCCCCCCATAACCCCCACCCACAGCCAGGGCCGGGACTCCCCCAGCTCAGCCAAGGGCTCCACAGGCACCGCCTCGTCCTCCAACTCCAACCCCTCCAGCCAGGGGGGAAGCCCTGCCCAGCAGAAGAAGACCCCTGCTACCACTGCTGCTGCCAACCAAGAGCTGCCCACCCAGGCTCCGGTCAATAACGGCAGCAATGGTACAGGGAACTTCTTCATCGAGGAGATTCACACCAAGAGCAGCAAGAGCAAAAACAGGGCCATGTCTATAAAGGTAAGCCCTATGGAAGTTATAGTGCGTTTCAGTCTTAAATCTATCATCTATAACATCTCATATCAGATTTCCTCTAAGGGTTATTGAAAGCACTGTCTGTTTCTCTTCCCTCCACTGCTCTTTCTCTCTCTCTCTCTCTCTCTCTCTCTCAATCTTCCCTCCTCTCTCTTGCCCTCCACAGGCAGCAGAGAAGGAGTGGGAGGAGCGGAGGCAGAACATGGGCCACTATGATGGGAGGGAGTTTGAGAGGATCCTGGATGAGGCCCAGGCCAACATGATGAAGGGCATCCCCTGTCTGGAGGTGCCGAGCGAGGGGGAGGCCTCTACAGTGACCCCTGCTGCCCTGGAGGACCAAGTGGATTCCCCCAAGCCTGTGGCGCCAACCACAGGTAGGGAGGGTTCTTTTATGAAACTACCTGACACACTCAACATATTTCACTACTATAAAAATACTTGTGGACATCTTTTTTTATGCAAGCACATAATTGTTCTTCAGGAAAATGACCCTTTGTAATTTTCATGTAGGCCTTATTGTTGACCTTACGTGTGTGTTTGTCTATTACAGAAGAGACTCCGCCTGAGCCCAGCTCAGAGAAACCAGCCATAGCCAAGCCTGCGTGTCCTGAGAAACTCCCCAAGCCGGTACTAGAGAAGCACACCACCAAGCCCACCACCCCTTCAGACAAAGTGGGCAAAGTCATCTTGGAGGCCAGCAAGTCGCCTCCCCCTCCTCCACCCAGAAAAACCTTCTCCAGCTCTGGAATGACCACCACTAGGTCTGGAGAGGTGGTCTACACCAGCAGGAATGAGTCTGCCTCGGGACAGGTCAGTCTGCCATGTAGTCTAGCTGCAGGCTAGACTACAGACTTAGCCAGACCTGACCTATAAGCGACATGGGGAGAGGGGACAGTTTAAGGACAGTTTTATCAAGCAACTTGAAAGCAATATCATTTATATACCTTGGAATGGGCAATGTTGATCTGTTGATCTGACTCTTGTGGTAAATAACAGTGATGCTAGTATTTGAGTCATATTAAATGTAGCTATTAACCCGCTTCCCCCATTCCCATCTAAACCAGGAGGAAGAGGAGGCTGAGGTCCCAGCTGCCCAGCGCAAACCCACCAAGATCCCCCCAGAGACCACGCCCTCCACCCCTGCCCCCGTTGCTGCCTCAGCCATCCACGAGGAGGAGGAGGAGGACGACGAGGGGGACAAAATCATGGCAGAGCTCCAGGTAAGACCCATACATCCAACAGCTGCTGTACATTTACTCCCACACACACATACTTCATACTGTACTATACGATACTATATTGATCAAATAGGACCACCGGGAAATACATCCACATCCACACTAATGACTGTTGTATCTCTCCTTCACTATGGGAGTGGGTCCTCTATCCCTTCCTTTCCTGGTGGTTGGGTTACCTTCACTTGGCAAAGGATGGACGCAGTACTTTACAAAATCAGAATTAGCCATGGTCTTACCCCTAGAAAGTTTAACCATTCGGCCACCACAGCACTAGGTTAATAGAATACAAGCAGTATCAAACCAGCACCAGGCTCAGTGACTTTAGGAGAAGCATTTTCTCCACTTAACTGCCGGGTACTCTATAGTCGTGGCCAAAAGTTTTGAGAATGACACAAATATTAATTTTCACAAAGTCTGCTGCCTCAGTTTGTATGATGGCAATTTGCATATGCTACAGAATGTTATGAAGAGTGATCAGATGAATTGCAATTAATTGCAAAGTCCCTCTTTGCCATGCAAATGAACTGAATCCCCCAAAAAACATTTCCACTGCATTTCAGCCCTGCCACAAAAGGACCAGCTGACATCTTGTCAGTGATTCTCTCGTTAACACAGGTGTGAGTGTTGACGAGGACAAGGCTGGAGATCACTCTGTCATGCTGATTGAGTTCGAATAACAGACTGGAAGTTTCAAAAGGAGGGTGGTGCTTGGAATCATTGTTCATCCTCTGTCAAACATGGTTAACTGCAAGGAAACACGTGCCATCATTATTGCTTTGCAAAAAAAGGGCTTCACAGGCAAGGATATTGCTGCCAGTAAGATTGCACCTAAATCAACCATTTTTCGGATCATCAAGAACTTCAAGGAGAGTGGTTCAATTGTTGTGAAGAAGGCTTCAGGGCGCCCAAGAAAATCCAGCAAGCGCCAGGACCGTCTCCTAAAGTTGATTCAGCTGTACAGAGCTTGCTCAGGAATGGCAGCAGGCAGGTGTGAGTGCATCTGCACGCACAGTGAGGCGAAGACATTTGGAGGATGGCCTGGTGTCAAGAAGGGCAGCAAAGAAGCCACTTCTCTCCAGGAAAAACATCAGGGACAGACTGATATTCTGCAAAAGGTACAGGGATTGGACTGATGAGGACTGGGGTAAAGTCATTTTCACTGATGAATCCCCTTTCCGATTGTTTGGGGCATCTGGAAAAAAGCTTGTCCGGAGAAGACAAGGTGAGCACTACCATCAGTCCTGTGTCATGCCAACAGTAAAGCATCCTGAGACCATTCATGTTCCTGAGCATCCTGAGACCATTGCTTCTCAGCCAAGGGAGTGGGCTCACTCACAATTTTGCCTAAGAACATAGCCATGAATAAAGAATGGTACCAACACATCCTCCGAGAGCAACTTCTCCCAACCATCCAGGAACAGTTTGGTGATGAACAATGCCTTTTCCAGCATGATGGAGCACCTTGCCATAAGGCAAAAGTGATAACTAAGTGGCTCGGGGAACAAAACATCGATATTTTGGGTCCATGGCCAGGAAACTCCCCAGAACTTAATCCCATTGAGAACTTGTGGTCAATCCTCAAGAGGTGGGTGGACAAACAAAAACCCACAAATTCTGACAAACTCCAAGCATTGATTATGCAAGAATGGGCTGCCATCAGTCAGGATGTGGCCCAGAAGTTAATTGACAGCATGCCAGGGCGGATTGCAGAGGTCTTGAAAAAGAAAGGTCAACACTGCAAATATTGACTCTTTGCATCAACTTCATGTAATTGTCAATAAAAGCCTTTGACACTTATGAAATGCTTGTAATTATACTTCAGTATTCCATAGTAACATCTGACAAAAATATCTAAAGACACTGAAACAGCAAACTTTGTGAAAATTAATATTTGTGTCATTCTCAAAACTTTTGGCCACGACTGTAGGTGCTTCTAATAGACTCACCTCACAAATGGCAGATATAGTTAGGCTCTCACCCTCAGGGCCCTAAACCCTAATCCCCTAACATATCTTCACTCCCCAGGTGTTCCAGAAGTTCACAGTTAAGGATGTAGGGGTGAAAAGTAGTGTGCTAGAGACACACCCTACTCGAGTTGAGCCCCAGATCAGAGAGCTAAGACCCGGGGCCTTATTGCCCCTCAAAGAGAAAAAGGTAAAGGACGTGGTGCCATTTAGCCGTCCGCCTAACTGCCTGCTTCTGCCCACTGTGTGACGCCAGCTAACAATTGATGGCTGTACCTTAACCACCTCTGTGCCTTTCACAACTCCCTGCTTCTGCCTCCATCAAGAGATCTGTACTGTAACAACTCCACTACCCAAGATCCTTTCTGATTCTGACTTATTCTCTTTTTCCCTTTTTGATTTCAATGGAACTCATGCCTTGGACTTTCTCTCTGACTAAGTCTGCAGAAAATGTCTGGAAAAGTGTATTGTGTGTATCCAACAAATGAATGGTGTCCTGTTGCTACTGATGTTTGATTGCGTTATGTTTGTCTTGCTTGATCCAATCAATAAACTAATCCTTTATCTTGCATCCAGACCTAATCGAATGGTCTTGTCTGTTTCTTGGGAATAACTGCCCTTTATTCAAATAATAATTTGCTTATCGACTTTGCTATAGGAAAGTACTTTGATTGGCTATTTGAGGGGAACAAGGTTTTATTACTTGTTACATACGGTAGGTCACAGACTTGTTTTTGCAGACTTGGTTTACTTTAGGTCACTGGGACCAATTTTTTTACTGGGCTTATTTCTTGGGAATGATACCTTACTATATCTCTGCATCTCTATATAACTTTAACTCTTATCTTCTAATTCATTTTAATACCCAAACAGATGCCTACTGTGGTTGTTGTCCACAGGAGAACAGGGAACTACAGTGTGTGCGTCCCATATGGCACCCTATTCCCCTACTTTTGACCCGAGCCATATTGGCCCTGTTGAAAAGTACACTCTTAGAAAATAAGTTGCTTTCTAGAACCTAAAAGGGTTCTTCGGCTGTCCCCATAGGAGAATCATTTAAAAAACTATTTTTGGTTCCAGGTAGAACCCTATTTGTTTCCATGCACTGTAGAACCCTTTTCCCAGAGGGTTCTACATGGAACCCAAACGGGTTCTACCTGAGACAACTGGAAAACTCTTTTAGAACCCTTTTTTTCTAAGAGTGCATGTAGTGCACTACAAAGGGAATAGGGTGCCATTTGAGATGCACCTTTATCTCATGCTCCTCTCTAACTCGCTCAGAAACCACGTCACAAGATATTGTACATGGACTGTATGAGAGATCCAGTTATTCTGAGGGTCAGATATGATCTTTTCCTGGTAAAAACAATGTTCAGCTCAAACACCAGCAATGCATTGGTCATGTTATTCCTACATGCACATTTTCAGTCATACATCGTTGCATTCCACTCACCAAATGGGAATGATTGATTTAAACATTCTCTTAAACCAACAACAAAGTTGAGAGAGAATATATAAAAACGTGATGCAACACTGAACGTAGTATGTTAGCTAGTCTGTTGGTAGAATGGGTGTCAGTCTATACCTCAGATTAGAGTATTAGTTTGGTAACTAACAATTTGGCATTGGTAGATCATTTTTTAAACTTTTAAATCAATGATATATAGACTGCTTTGTTGTTGTTTTGAATCCCAGATTGTCCCTTTAAAGGTTTTTACATAATAGCCATAACATACCTTAACTATTCACTTGTGCCTGCATGTATGATCCTATAAGGTATCTAATATGTTATAAGCACGTATCTTGAAACTCAATCAAAATATGCCTTATAGGAGGGTTGTTGTCCAATGCTGTGTTGCATAGTAGAGAGAATAAATGTTAGAATTCACCCATAGAGTGCAATTGCACAATAATGCTGTCCCTTCACGAACTGTCCTAGCAGAGCTCTGAGAACACTCGTGAGGACAAAGATCCCAACGTGGATGAAAACGGGAACACCACCCCTCTTCGTCAGAGCCCTGGGGTACGAATACCATATTTTCACCGCTAAAACTTCATAGTCAAAATTTCAGGGCATTTACTATGCTAACATTAATCTTGACATCCAAAGTTCCAAACGTGCCTTGAAATGTTTACAAATGTCATGTTGTATGGTTATATGGGCCTTATGAAGTCATTTTGTTTGGTTATATGGGCCTTATGAAGTCATTTTGTTTGGTTATATGGGCCTTATGAAGTCATACTGTATGGTTATATGGGCTTTATGAAGTCATGTTGTATGGTTATATGGGTCTTATGAAGGCATGTTGTATGGTTATATGGGCTTTATGAAGTCATGCTGTATGGTTATATGGGTCATACGAAGTCATGTTGTATGGTTATATAGGTCATACGAAGTCATGTTGTAAGGTTATATGGGCTTTATGAAGGCATGTTGTATGGTTATGTGGGCCTTACGAAGGCATGTTGTATGGTTATATGGGCTTTATGAAGTCATGTTGTATGGTTATATGGGCTTTACGAAGGCATGTTGTATGGTTATGTGGGCCTTACGAAGGCATGTTGTATGGTTATGTGGGCCTTACGAAGGCATGTTGTATGGTTATATGGGTCATACGAAGTCATGTTGTATGGTTATATGGGCTTTATGAAGGTATGTTGTATGGTTATATGGGCTTTATGAAGGCATGTTGTATGGTCATGTGGGCTTTATGAAGGCATGTTGTATGGTTATATGGGCTTTATGAAGGCATGTTGTAAGGTTATATGGGCTTTATGAAGTCATGTTGTAAGGTTATATGGGCTTTATGAAGGCATGTTGTATGGTTATATGAGCCGTATGAAGTCATGTTGTATGGTTATATGGGCTTTATGAAGGCATGTTGTATGGTTATATGGGCTTTATGAAGGCATGTTGTATGGTCATGTGGGCTTTATGAAGGCATGTTGTATGGTTATATGGGCTTTATGAAGGCATGTTGTATGGTTATATGGGCTTTATGAAGGCATGTTGTAAGGTTATATGGGCTTTATGAAGTCATGTTGTATGGTTATATGGGTCATACGAAGTCATGTTGTATGGTTATATGGGCTTTATGAAGGCATGTTGTATGGTTATATGGGCTTTATGAAGGCATGTTGTAAGGTTATATGGGCTTTATGAAGTCATGTTGTATGGTTATATGGGTCATACGAAGTCATGTTGTATGGTTATATGGGCTTTATGAAGGCATGTTGTATGGTTATATGGGCTTTATGAAGTCATGTTGTATGGTTATATGGGTCTTATGAAGGCATGTTGTATGGTTATATGGGTCTTATGAAGGCATGTTGTATGGTTATATGGGTCATACGAAGTCATGTTGTATGGTTATATGGGTCATACGAAGTCATGTTGTATGGTTATATGGGTCATACGAAGTCATGTTGTATGGTTATGTGGGCTTTATGAAGGCATGTTGTATGGTTATATGGGCTTTATGAAGTCATGTTGTATGGTTATATGGGCTTTATGAAGGCATGTTGTATGGTTATATGGGCTTTATGAAGTCATGTTGTATGGTTATATGAGCCGTATGAAGTCATGTTGTAAGGTTATATGGGCTTTATGAAGGCATGTTGTATGGTTATATGGGCTTTATGAAGTCATGTTGTATGGTTATATGGGTCATACGAAGTCATGTTGTATGGTTATATGGGTCATACGAAGTCATGTTGTATGGTTATATGGGTCATACGAAGTCATGTTGTATGGTTATATGAGCCGTATGAAGTCATGTTGTAAGGTTATATGGGCTTTATGAAGGCATGTTGTATGGTTATATGGGCTTTATGAAGGCATGTTGTATGGTTATGTGGGCCTTACGAAGGCATGTTGTATGGTTACGTGGGCCTTACGAAGGCATGTTATATGGGCCGTATGAAGGCCAAACGTGTGCCTTACATGTCATGATATATTTTCTCTTATTGATAGGCTTGTCATGTGTTGTAGTTTTTAACATGTACTCTCTCATCCTTCCTTTGCTATTTGCAGGTCATATACTACGTAACTGGGCAGATCTCCAAAGAGCAGCCACCACCCCTGGCCCCAGTGGAGGAGGCTCCTGAATGCAGAGACAACCCAACACTGTCCCCCTCACAGGTGTCAAATGTGAATGCTAATGACAATTCTCCAAGCCAGCAGCCACAGCAGCCGCAACCGAAACCCCAGCAGTTAGTGCCACCTATATCTCCCAAGCCTCTGTTCTTGAATTTCCTCAGCCCTCTGTCTCAGAAACAGGTGGTGAGATCAGAGTCGTTGAAGACCAGCCCAGGAGTGGTAGAAGGGGTTCTGGAAAGCCCAAGGGCCAACACTGTAGATAAGCCTCAGATAAGCACAGTCAAGAGACTTGAGACTCCAGTCTCCTCAGTCGTCCAGGAGTCCAGCATTTCACTTAGTAAGAGTGTTGTGTTGCCCGCTGCATTGCCTAAAGTCTCTCCACCAATCACCATAACAGAGGCTCTTAAGGCAGTGGTGTCTCCCACAGAGAAGGCCCTTAGTGAGGCCACCAATCAACCCAGAGATCAGCCCAGACCCAAGTATGAGGAAGTGGAAGAGGAGGCCTTCCTGAGCCCTGACCTCCCTGGTGAGGAAGGCCCTCCGCCCCCAGACAACATCGCCTTCATGATCACCAACACCAAGGTCCAGGCCCTGTCCTGTGGGGAATACCAGGAGCTGGTCAATGCCAAACGGGGCATCCAGACTGTGACTGTGGGGGGGGGACCTGGGAACCGGGACATGACCCACACCACCCCGGGCGGCGACGGCGGCAGCTCGGTGGGGTCGCAGCACGACAGCTTCAACAACAAGAAGCCGGTCATCATCATCTTTGACGAGCCCATGGACATCCGCTCGGCCTACAAGCGCCTGTCCACGGTGTTTGAGTGTGAGGAGGAGCTGGAGAGCATGCTGGCCGCGGAGCGCATAGACGAGGAGGACGAGGAGTTGGAGGAGACATGGGGGAGCAGCGGCGGACTGCAGGTAAAGGTCGGGCCCGAGGGGGGAGAGAGGGCGGCTGGTCCCACGGCCTTCAAGGCCCCCAGCGGCGCTCTTTGCTCTTCCAGTAGTAGCTTGTCGCACTCTTCCTCCTCGTCTGCAGAGCTCGCTGAGTTGTCCAGCGACGGCAAGCTAGACGGGAAGAAGAAGTTCAAGTTCAAGTTTCCCAAGAAGCAGCTGGCCGCTCTGTCGCAAGCCATCCGCACAGGCACGAAGACAGGTAAGAAGACGCTGCAGGTGGTGGTGTACGAGGACGAGGAGGAGTCGGACGGCACGGTCCTACAGCACAAGGAGGCCAAGAGGTTTGAGATCCAAAGCCGCTCCAAACAATCTGTTCTTCCAGCAGACATGTCACCCAAGGCTCAGCCTCCAGCTGTAGTAAGGCGGGAGCATTCAGATTCCCAAGGCAGGACGGACGAGATCCGGAAAAGCACCTACAAGACCCTGGACAGCCTGGAGGAGACCATCAAGCAGCTAGAGACCACCATCAGTGAGATGGGCCCCGCAAGGCCCCACCAGGAGGAACCAGTGAGAAGTGCAGCCATCGTGGAGCCCCATGCTGGGTGTGTCTCGAGTGGGGAGAGTGGAGGCCTGAAGAGGTCCTTATCACTCCCTTCTAAGAGTTCACTCCCCAAGGTCCCCCAGCCCAATAAGGCCTCCTCTCTGAGGAAGAAGACCAAACCTCAGCTCCTCCCCAGGCCAGCCGCCCTCCCCACCGCCACCATCACCCCCAGCCAACAGGTCTCTTTCTAAGCTCTTGTCGGTCTGGAGGCTTTGGGTCCCCTTTTTACTCCTCCCTTCACTCCATCCTAACCACTTGGTTTACAAACCAACCACTCATTAATCACTTCCCAGGTGTTTTGGAAATGACAGAGCCCTTCTCTGTTGCTTTCTCCCTCCATGGTCCAATATTATTGGGGAGTGGCATTTTCAGTGTGTCCCGTCCCCTGTCTCTCATATCTCTACTTCGATTGGCTGCTCAAACTCTAACCGGGGTTTCAGCGAGTGGCAGACTTTTAATCAGACAATGACACTCAATGTTGATTACACTTTTGGTTTCTTGAATCTGTTGTCCTTGGACTGCATTAACTGTAGGGTTGTACGTTTTGGTATAGGCTACTACGGTACAGGCGGTGCATGTGCTCTTACTGGTGTTCCGTTTTTAACGGTTAGTGGTAATCTTGAACGAACAGGTTTGTGACCTGTCATTGCCTTGCTTCTATCAGTTTGTCATACCTCCAATATGGTGCTCTGTTTTTTTCTTTCTTTTATTTTCTTTCTTGTTTTGTTTCGTTTGGATCCTCTTGCAGAACGCAACCAGTGTCGCTTCCCCAACTAGTCGGATGCCAGTGCCCATGTCTGCGAAGTCCAGGCAGTCGCCAGGGACTACTACTGACAAAGCAGGAAAACAGCAAAAGCTACAGGACAGCGCTCAGAGGCAGTTCCGACAGGTAGTTTTACTTTAGGGCCTTACCAGGGACCATAGGGACTAGAGGGGACAAACGTGTATAGTGAACAGGGTATAGAAAACGAGAGACCTGTGTTAAGGGAAAAATACAAAAACAACCAAAGCTGTGAGAGTTCAAGTGTTTTTTTTAAAAATGGGATTGAGGTGGCCATTTTGACTTCTGTTTGTGTTCTCTCAATCTGCTCTGACTGAAAGGCATGTTTGACTCTTGACTGTTACCCTTATAACATCACCGTATGCTTCTGCATGGTCCACACTGCTCATGGCGGCTTTTGCTGTGTTGGTTACGAGAAAAAAAAGAGAAAAAGAGAAAGAAAAATTGCCCAGATGCATCCTGTCATCGACTGAGTTTTCCATCACATCCCCAGTTTCCATCACAGCTGAGTTCCTAAACAGTGTTGCCAACCAACCTCAGGATGCTTTACTAAACCAATATTTCTGATTAGCCGCACTCCCTCCTCCCCACAACGCACCTCTTTTAAACCCAAACAGTCTACCTGATACGCTCGTTTATTTTCCCAATGCACAGCTACTAAACCACACTTTAATACCCCTCCCTTCTAGCCTGCTGGAACTAGCCTGATCGCTGAGTTCACCATTATATTCCACTTAAACAGAATGGTGAATGCAGCAATCAGGCTGGTTCCACCAGGCTGCCTCCGGCCCTTCTCTGAAAGATGCTCATCTACCACCCATCTCTCCCCCTTGCACTTGCAGTACCAGTCAGTGGAATATTCACCCTTACTTCTCCAGATATGCACTTTTATCTTTCTTACCCTCAAAAATATGCCCTCTTTTATCTAACATACTCCTCTTTCCTCCCCAACCAAGATGTATCTCTGGTTTTTCCCTCAGTTTTTGTCTCCACCTCTCAGAAAGCTTGGCAATCACTCTTAACACACAGGCATCACCAGGCAGTGCCCCCTCCCCCATCTCAAACTTCCTTCATCCCTCCTTCCATCCTTTCAATCTTTTCTTTCTCCTTTTTAATTAACAGTGTGTTTCTCAGTTACCTCAAGTAACCCAGTAAAAATAGATACTGTAGCTAGTTTGAGCCTTTTTGTGTGTCTTTTAGTTCTTAGTAGCAATGTTTGTTTTTGTGATTGTTTCTTGTCTATAACTTTAGTTAAGTCAATGTTGTCTTGCCTTTTTTTTTTTTTACATTTGTTACTTTAATAACCAGTTCCCATTTTGACAACCAGTCTTTGTTCTGGCATCTCTGTTTGCAGGCTAACGGAAGCGCTAAAAGAGCAGGGGAGGGTCATAAAACTACTTCCCCTACTATACCTGCCTCTAAAATTCCTGCTTTTTATCCTAGCTCTGCTAAAGGCAGCTCCTCCCAGTCTGCTCCAAACTCAGATGCTACTAACCCTATTAACCTTTTCCCCTCTTCCAACTCCTCCTCTTCCTCCCCCCACACCACCAAGTCCTCCATCCCGTCCCCTTACGCCCCCCGCCACCCTGGCTCAGCCCTCCCTACCTCCTCCCCCTCCCTCTCTAACGGTTCCTCCCACAAACTCCCCAAGCCCTCTCACACAGGTAAAGCTCTCTCGTTCTCCTCGCAGAGTCAAAACGGCCGAGCACCCTCCTCTTCCTTCTCCTCCTCCTCCCCCTCCCCTCTGTCGCCCACCCCGTTGGGCCCGGGTGTGAAGAGCATCCGCACCATACACACCCCCAGCTTCACCAGCTACAGGCCCCAGAATGGCAGCAGCGGCAAATCCTGCATCCCAACCGCCACAGCAGCCAAGGACTCCACTTAGTACAGTAGCCCCGTTTGGGTTACTTCTCTCTCTCTCTCTCTCTCTCTCTCTCTCTCTCTCTCTCTCTCTCTCCTCTCTCCTCTCTCCTCTCTCCTCTCTCCTCTCTCCTCTCTTCTCTCTCCTCTCTCCTCTCTCCCCCCCTCTTAGGAGCTAGATTTATTCTGTTGTTTATTGGTTTGTATTTTGTTGTAAAAAGGGTAATGGATGCACTTCCCCAACCATTCATATTTCAATTTGATTTGTCACTGGCATTCTCACACTGATGCTTTGACTTTGTTTTAAGTTGCATTTTCCTTTGGCTGATGCTTTGAACTTCAATCCTGGATTTTAAAAAGGTGTACTGAGGAAATGATTTTAAAGATGAAAAAAATAAGATTTTTCTGACTAAGAAAATACAGTTGATGTACAATCACTATTACCGTGTAAAAAAATGAGTTTTATTTTTGAAAACCAGAGACTGGATAACCATAGTATATCTTCATCTTACACTATTTCTTGTGTTCTCATTCAGCATAGCCCTTGTAAATGCCTTTTATGAATGTATACTGTAAGTATACAGACGTTTAAAGTGGAATTGCGTTGACTTGACTTCTATTTTGCTAAGAATATTTTCTCATATAGTTATCCATGCACTGCCAATGTATTTTTAGGAGATTTATGAGGTATGACAGTTATTTCTGTAGTTATTGTGCCTACTTGCCAAAGTTGTGTCATTTCCTGACTGTATTACTGTAATCATGACATACCAAGTGGAAATACACATACACTCAAGGTGTGATGGCTGAAGTCTTTAACTTCAATAGCTTGACTGGAGTTCTATGTTTCCTAAGTTAATGTTTATCGATGTCTAAAGGTATACAGTACTAAAAACAAAAGAAATTCACAAACTGTTCTAGCAAAGTGTACATAAATGCTTCTATTAAGAACTTTAGTAGTTTTGTTAACATACCAAAGTTTCTTTGTATGCATGCCTTTAAGATACTTTAGGAGAGGGATTCGTGTTAAAAGAAGAATTATGTTTGCACAGATAGATTTTGTAAATATTTGGTTTGCTCTCATTTTTGTAAAGCTTTAAACCATACTACATAAAATGCAATGTGGTAAAGAATTGTGTCGGAATAAAAACAATAAAGGTCTGCATGCTTGTAATGCATTTAAGTTCTAGTCACGTTTACTTCCTGTTCTGCTCTCAACTCTGTACACAGTTTCAACCATGTACCAAGCAGATTTGAACTCTGTATTAACTGATGCATTACATTTACACATAATGGCTGCCACATAATGGCTGCGTTCCAGGCTGCAGATGCAAGCCAGATCTCAAAACCCCTGCAAAGGTGTTTATCGTATCAGTTAACCACATCATATGATATAGCAATCGGATGCTTGACTACGCAGTCAATGAAGTGGCACGTAACCATTGGTTGATGCAATGCCACGTCTGCAATGTGGTTAGTCTGGAAAGTGACCAGTGCTTTGAGGGTGTGAAAACTGTAAGAGGAAGTTAACCTATGAGAATTACATCTCTAAGAGTAGAAACAACAGAACTACTCTCATCCCAGTCTGCAACAACCACCACCACTTTAATGTGTCTGTAATCCATTGAAAAGAGATATCCAGCATTACCCCTTGAAGGAAAAGGGCCTACTGGTAAGTTATGTATTAGAAGTGGTTATTTACTATTCTTTACTGTTACTCATATTTAATAATTTCTTATCTTAAACTTCTTAGGGCTGCAATCCCGTTAACGGGATCGATATGACAACAGCCAGTGAAAGTGCAGGGCGCCAAATTCAAACAACAGAAATCTCATAATTAAAATTCCTCAAGCATACAAGTATTTCACACCATTTTAAAGATACACTTCTTGTTAATCCCACCACAGTGTCCGATTTCAAAAAGGCTTTACAGCGAAAGCACCACAAACGATTATGTTAGGTCACCGCAAAATCACAGAAAAACACAGTCATTTTTTCCAGCCAAAGACAGAAGTCACAAAAATCAGAAATAGAGATAAAATTAATCACTAACCTTTGATGATCTTCATCAGATGACACTCATAGGACTTCATGTTACACAATACATATATGTTTTGTTCGATAAAGTTCATATTTATATCGAAACATCTCAGTTTACATTGGCGCCATGTTCAGAAATGCCTCCAAAATATCCGGAGAAATTGCAGAGAGCCGCATCAAATAACAGAAATACTCATCATAAACATTGATGAAATATACATGTTTTACATAGAATTAAAGATAAACTTGTTATTAATGCAACCGCTGTGTCAGATTTTTTTTTTTTTTACTTTACGGCAAAAGCACAATATTCAATAATCTGAGAACAGCGTTCAGCCACAAAAGGAAGCCATACAGTTACCCGCCAAATTGTGGAGTCAACAAAAGTCATAAATAGCATTATATATATTCACTTACATTTGCTGATCTTTGTTGGAATGCACTCCCAGGACTCCCACTTCCACAAGAAATGTTTGTTTTGTTCGGTAATGTCCATCATTTATGTCCAAATAGCTACTTTTGTTAGCGCGTTTGGTAAACAAATCCAAAGTCACGAAGTGCGTTCACTAAAAGCAGACGAAATCTCAGAAAGTTCCGTAACAGTCAGTAGAAACATGTCAAAAGATGTATTGAATCAATCTTTAGGATGTTTTTAACATAAATCTTCACTAATGTTCCAACCGGAGAATTCCATTGTCTTCAGAAGTGCGATGGAACAGAGCTCGCTCTCACATGAACGTGCATGGTTCTGACCAGCTCATGGCAGACCTTACTCATTCCCCTCTCCTTCGGCCCCACTTCACAGTAGAAGCATCAGACAAGGTTCTAAAGACTGTTGACATCTAGTGGAAGCCGTAGGAAGTGCAAAATGACCCATATCCCACTGTGTATTCGATAGGCGATGAGTTGAAAACCTACAAACCTCAGATTTCCCACTTCCTGGTTGGATTTTTTTCTCAGGTTTTTGCCTGCCATATGAGTTCTGTTATACTCACAGACATCATTCAAACTGTTTTAGAAACTTCAGAGTGTTTTCTATCCAATACTAATAATAATATGCATATATTAGCAACTGGGACTGAGGAGCAGGCAGTTTACTCTGGGCACCTCTGGGCACCTTTTCATCCAAGCTACTCAATACTGCCCCTGCAGCCATAAGAAGTTAAATTTCAACTTTATGTTCATTTGATTTACATTTCAAGTTTAAAGGGGCAGTCTGCAGTTGATGCATACATTTTTGGGACTTTTAAATGTATTGTATTACCCATTGATACTTGAAGAATGTAACTTATAAATGCCTCATGAGCTTAGTTCAACTGTCTCAACCAATCAAGAACCCACTATATACGTTGTGTAAACAATGTAATTGTTAACCAAAAATGTATGGCCTCAAAACATTGTTAAAACTATCGTTTTGATCTCATGGATGGTCAGTCCTTACATCCATAGCTTCTGTCTAGGAAAATGAGAGTGGTTACATTTCACCAGCCCTCAGCTGTTTACCAAATCAGTGACAGGGTTGATACTTTGTTATTGTTTTAACTGCAGATTGCCTCGTTAAATTGATTTAAATGAACTGGGAAAAGTGAAAGATAAAACAGTACATTTTCCAATGTAACATTCTAGTGTTGATTCAGGAATTAAATTAACACTGTAAAGGTTTAAACTACCACTCAGTGGTGTAAAAGAACCCCAGTGTTGGTGTAAATAACCAGAAATGAACCAAAACCACGCCCATCATTATCATATTTCCCAGCATTCTCTCTTGCAGGTTTAGAATTGTTTTGTTTCAATATCTATGTTTTTGCACGTACATTGATTGATGAATTAATCTTATGCTACTCAACTATAAGTAACATACATTTTTCTAAACTATTCCAATCTTTTATTGAGGACTTAATGCACCCATTACTGAAATACTTGTTCCAGTTTACATGTTTAAGGTATTCTCATATCTAGTTCTCACTTAGTTCTTGCTGTGAGGTGGCATATTTCTGCTTTACCAAATGAGGAGAGTTACAAACTACACACCAGTCAGAGTTATACTTAAACTACATCTTTAATAATAATACGCTTTGCAATAGCGTTTGACTTTCAACAATTCACTATTTCTAATGAACCGTTGAGAAGTACCAACAGAAAAGTACAAAAATCTTTTATAGCCAAGATACACCCCTCTCAACTTACACTGACGAACCACAGATCTTAGGAACAGTTCACAAAGGTTAAGATTTGTATGAAAGATATCTATAAAACATAGCAGACAGTTACGGCTGTGTCAACAGTTTTCATTGTAAAGACCAGTGTCTGGCCCCTTACTCCAAAAGGGAACCGTATCTCCCTGGTACGGCATAGAACAGAACCATTAGCTCATGTTCTCTGGAATGCTCTTTAGGTTTTATCACCCAAAGATATCGTAAATCTCCTCTGTCAGTGCTATCTCATAGAGGCCCATCCTCAGTGGAACACACACACTGTCGAATAAAACAACCATTATAATGCAATACAAGCATTATAACATAATCTTACAAGCATTATAACATAATCTTGCAATTTTCCACGACAGCTGATAACCACCCTGATTTGTGTTGGCTACTGGAAGACTATATTTGGCATTTCCTTGTTCCTAAGAAACACCATATCTACCTCTAAGGTTATCATGTTGATGCTATTGAAATCACGTGGGTTGGTTCACTAATGGCACCCTATTCCACTCTGGCCAGAAGTAGCACACTACATAGGCAATAGGGTGCCATTTGAGAAACAGCCTTGGGTTATTCTGTTAAAATCCTCTAGACCGTAGGTATGTGTGCTGAAACGATGTAGACCCCACAAATGAAACGGCAGTGATGTGCAACAACAGAGTCCTTCACAACTCACTAGTAGCAACTGCTGAGATCTCATTCGCACATCTCTGTAGACTACAGGGTCTTGACTCTGTGTCTTTGTTATGTCCTATAGGCTGAGAGTCCACTGCACGATTATGAACTACACTGAGGAGGAGAGACATGGCTTACACACCAAAGCCTCCCACCGCGAGAACATCATTTTTGCTAGCTTTTACATCCTGGTATTCGTGGTCGCCGTGCCTGGCAACACCTTGGCATTGTGGGTGTTCTGTCGTCAGGCCGCCACCTCGCCCTCCAAAACTCTTCCTGAGGCACCTGGCCATAGCAGATGTCTCCTACGTGCTGATCCTGCCCATGCGGATGGTCTACCACTTATCCGACAGCCACTGGCCCTTTGGAGAGGTCCCCTGTCGCCTTGAGGTTTCTATTCTACCTCAACATGTACTGCAGTCTCTACTTCATGACCTGCATCGGCCTGGACCGCCTCTTGGCCCTGGTCCTACCGCTTAAGTCACGGGCAATGAGGAAGACCGCATACGCCAGAGCAGCCGTGGCAATCCTGTGGGTCACAGTGACGGTGTCTATGACTCCCCTGCTAATCTCCAAAGACCAAACGATGACCATTCAGGTCGACAACACGACCACGGTGTGTAACCAACTGTACTTGGAAAATACTTCTCCCAAAGCATTGGTGTCAACCATGGTGGCGTTTACTATTCCTCTGGTCACCATAGTGGTTTCCTATGTTCTAATCCTATTGAAACTGAGGGGCGTCAAGCAACAGGAGAGACCAGTTGGATACAAGGCTGTCAGGATGATCATACTCGTCATGGTGAACTTCCTGGTTGCTTTTGTGCCCTATCACGTGAACCGTTCCATCTACATTGAGAGACACACTCATAGCGACATAGGAACTGCGTCCATTAAGGCTCTGGCACTAGCCAATCGAGTCACTTCCGCACTAACCTGTGTGAGTGGAGTGTTGGATCCTATTATGTATTTATTTCTGGCAAGGACTTATCAAAGTGTACTGCTTCAGCTGTACTGTATAGACAGGGGAGATCTAGTGTCAGGTCCCCCCTGTCCATAATCTTACATTACAGTGATAATGTTCAGTGTTGAATCCTACGGTATGATAGCATTGTGGTGTTGAGCAATACAGGCTTACAGTACATAAGAATGGTTGGCAGGCCTATGGTCCTGTATGAAAATAAAGCTTCTTTCTAGGTTGTTTTACCATCTGTTATTGTAAGCATAGTATTCTTGTAAATGCTGTGCATACAGTGCATTCGGAAAGTATTCAGACCCCTTGTCCTCCAGACGTGAGGCATGGCATTCATGCCAAAGAGTTCAATCTTGGTTTCATCAGACCAGAGAATCTTGTTTCTCCTGGTCTGAGAGTATTTAGGTGCCTTTTGGCAAACTCCAAGCGGGCAGTCATGTGCTTTTTACTGATGAGTGGCTTCTGTCTGGCCACTCTACCATGAAGGCCTGATTGGTGGAGTGCTGCAGATATGGTTGAAGCTCTGTCATAGTGACCATCGGGTTCTTGGTCACCTCCCCTGACCAAGGCCCTTCTCCCCGAGTGCTCAGTTTGGCCGGACGGCCAGCTCTAGGTAGAGACTTGGTAGGTTCCAAACTTCTTACATTTAAGTATGATGGAGGCCACTGTGTTCTTGGGGACCTTCAATGCTACTGACATTTTTTGGTACCCTTCCTCAGATCTGTGCCTCGACACAATTCTGTCTCAGCTCTACGAACAATTCCTTCGACCTCATGGCTTAGATTTGCTTTGACATGCACTGTCAACTGTGGGACCTTATTTTTATAGGTGTGTGTGTGTGTGCCTTTCCAAATCATGTTCAATCAATTGAATTTACCACAGGTTGACTCCAATCAAGTTGGTCAAACATCTCAAGGATGGTCAATGGAAGCTGGATGCACCTGACCTCACCTGAGTCTCATAGCAAAGAGTCTGTCTGTCTGTTTTTATTTTAAATAATTTGCAAAATGTCTAAAAACTTGTTTTCACTTTGTCATTATGGAGAATTGATAGATAGATTGATGATAGATTGATGAGGAAAAAATGTATTGAATCAATTTTAGAATAAGGCTGTAACAACAAAATGTGGATAAAGTGAATGCACTGGTCAAAATGAATGAAAAACTCATGGCATTACTTTCTCCCAAATAGTTAAAGTGGGTATAATAAGTATCCCATGAAAAGATGCCAGAAAACAAACTATTTCTTCCAAACGAAAAGCCTCCTTAATGTCTTCAACCTGTGAGCACTTCTCTCCTTTTAGTTTAAATGAATGCCCTCAAACAACACAGAGCAGGAGAGGCCTAAAAAGAAGATTGACAAAGAAAAATGTATTTATCAGGTCATATAAAACCCAATTCCTGATTAAACATATCAAGCCACTTCTCTCAAGGTTATTTTAACAGCAGAGCCTAGGCCACTTAGCAGGAGCTATGTTGTTCAAAATAAATGTCTATTTATAGTTTTGACAAATGTAATATTGTCTATTGTCTTAACTTCATACGTTCATTCGGTACTGTATTCCATATGCAAAGGAGGTCAAAATAATCTCCACAGAAGAATGCGAGAAATGTATCCCCATCATCAGAGCTGAGTAAAGAAACTAGAAAGGCATGATTACTTCCCCTTTCTCTAGTTAGGCTAGTTTGTGTATCTTTTTTGTTGATCCCTAACATGAACTGAGCATTGAAAACATTAAAGTATGTGCAAGAGACAGCAGTCTGGCTGGCCCCCTGGCCCTTCCATTGCTCCGTCTGTCAAACCCAGCCTCCAGTATTCCTGGCCTCTAACATCCACTTCCCAGTTGTGTGTCCCATATTCCTAGCCCTCCGAGCCCAGCTCGTATTTGAAGAAGTAAATCCCAGGCACGTCAGACTCCAAATATAATGGGTGGGCAGTGTTGGAGTCCAGAACCACAGGAGCTGAGGGAAAATATCAGAGGGTATGCTGAGTTAGAACCTTTGATTGTAATAGAGTAATTCTAGCCTGAGTGGTATACTACGAAGCAAGCTAGATCTACTCAGGTTTTTATAATGCTAGCCAGCTTCAGTTAGCTTCACATTCCAGCTCAGGCTTCATCCATACTACGACGGCAGATATTGCTCTTCCGACCTGCCTCAAACTCTAGCAGGCTTGTAACTGTGCATGCATGTCGCACAAGGCTAGTCGAACGCTGAATTCTTATTTGAGACAATGTTAAAACATCAATCCATGGGCGAGTAAGTGCCACATTTTCATTTGTGCCAAAATCAAAATGAAAGTTATCTTGCAAATTCAGCAGGCTATTGTGTGAAAAAAGCTTTAACATCTACGGACCCCCCCTCCCGGATCCGGGATCATCCTCATCAGAAAAGCTGACTAGCATAGCCTAGCCTAGCGCCACAGGGATATCATATAATATAATTTCATGATATCACAAGTCCAATACAGCAAATGAAAGATAAACATCTTGTGAATCCAGCCAACATTTCCGATTTTTTAAATGTTTTACAGCGAAAACACAATATATATTTATGTTAGCTCACCACAATAGCCAAACACACAACGCCATTTTTTCACCGCAAAGATAGCTTTCACAAAACCCACAAATAGAGATAAAATTAATCCCTAACCTTTGAACAACTTCATCAGATGACAGTCTTATGACATCATGTTATACAATACATTTATGTTTTTTTATATTGCATATTTATAGGTATAAATCGTAGTTTTACATTGCAGCCATAGTCACAAATGGCACCAAAATGTCCGGAGAAATTTTACACAGCCACGTAATCTAACAGAAAAACTCATCATAAACTTTGCTGAAAAATACATGTTGTACAGCAAATGAAAGATACACTGGTTCTTAATGCAACCGCTGTGTTAGATTTTAAAAAATAGCTTTAGTACAAAGCACAGCATGCAATAATCTGAGACAGAGCTCAGCCATTCTCTGCCATGTTGGAGTCCAACGAGTCCACAAAAATACGAAATAACATCATAAATATTCCCTTACCTTTGATGAACTTTCATCAGAATGCAGTGCCAGGAATCCTAGTTCGACAATAAATCGTTGTTTGGTTTTAGAATGTCCATTTCTTCTGTCGAATTAGCAACTTTGGCTAGCATAATGGTGCTCACGTGTCCATGAACGTTTGGCGCATGGAACGAAAAATTCCAAAAGTCATAATAAAAGTCGAATAAACTGGTCAAACTCAGTTGAAAATCCATCTTTATGATGTTTTTCTCATATGTATCCAATAACGTCCCAGACGGAGCATTTCTTCGTGTCTACCTAACGCATTGCAGAAAATGATATGGTGCTCCCAGGTGCGCAGCAAAATACTGCCAATATGGCTGACCTGTCACTCCAAAAGCTCTCATTCGGTCCCACATCAGGCTAGACACCTCATTCAACGTTGTACTGCCTGTTGACATCTAGTGGAAGGCGTATGAAGTGCATACATGTCCATAAATACAAGGCAATTGAATAGGAGCAGCCCTTCACAGAGACCCATTTCAGAATTTTCACTTCCTGTTTGGAAGTTTGCCTGCCAAATGAGTTCTGTTTTACTCACAGATATAATTCAAACAGTTTTAGAAACTTCAGAGTGTTTTCTATCCAATAGTAATAATAATATGCATATCATATGATCTAGAACAGAGTACGAGGCCGTTTAATTTGGGCATTATTTTTTCCCAAAGTGGAAATGGCGCCCCCTATTAAGAAGAAGTTTTAAGAAGTGCCATCTTTATTTTATTACTTATCGTTAATACCGTCTTTGGTGTACTTATTAATTCACAAGCACCTTTTTCCCACTCCTATCACTCCTTCTATATGCGGAACAGTTGCGTTGTGGTGGCCATAGACATATAACCCATAGAGGGGTTTTTGGAACCTCTAAACCTGTCAATTTGACTGGTAAACTCATGAGTACACTAGCAATGGCTGCCAGTCCTGACTTGAATGGGAACTGCCATCTACAGTATGGATGATATGTCTGTCTATGGTTGGTTTGCCTTGGGCAAATTTCAAAATGCAATAGCTTGAAAAACATAGTCTGGACACTTCCCACTGGGCAAAAACTGGCTGAATCAACATTGTTTCCACGTCATTTCAACCCAAAAAGATCTACGTGATGACGTTGAATCAACATGGAAAACAAATTGAAGTTAGCCTGCCCCGGAGAAGATTAGTTCTGAAGTGCACGCGAGCACTAACATAATTGCAAAAAATTGCAAAATTGGGTTTTCTAATGATCAATTAGCCTTTTAAAATGATGAACTTGGATTAGCTAACACAACTTCCCATTGGAACACAGGAGTGATGGTTGCTGATAATGGGCCTCTGTACGCCTATGTAGATATTCCATTAAAAATCTGCCGTTTTCAGCTACAATAGTCATTTACAACATTAACAATGTCTACACTGTATTTCTGATCAATTTGATGTTATTTCAATGGCCAGAAAATGTGATTTTCTTTCAAAAACAAGGACATTTCTAAGTGACCCCAAACTTTTGAACGGTAGTGTATATTTTCAAAGAAGCTTGGATCGTCATTATTTGGACTGTATAGGTCAATAAGCCATATCTGTTTATTGTCCAACAACATATTTAAAATAATCCATCTACCTTGATGATCTGTTTGGACAATTTGCATATCTGGATCAAAATTACTGTTAATTAATATCATCACCCCTTTTGAATTTCTTTGCCCATGGGAGAAATTACTCCGGATTACCGACCTCTGCCTGACTTGACCCTGGGCCTGCCTGCCGTCATGTACTTTGGCCCCACTACTCTGGATTATCAACCCCTGCCTGCCTTGACCTGTCATTTGACTGCCCCTGTTGTTACAATAAACATTGTTACTTCAACACAGTCTGCACTTTGGGCCTTATCTGAAACCTGATAGTAATATGTATCTACAGTTTGTATTTTGGGCATATGTAGTGCCTCTGTCATTTCTATGTATTGTGGCCTATGTGGTGATTGTGTGATATGAATGTGGTTCTCCAGACTGCGGCCCACCCTCCACCTGGACCCTCAGAACACCAGAGAGGTGAAGAGTGTCGTCAACACAGAGTGCCTGTCAGCTGATGTCAAACTCACTAAATGCCAGGCGGGTGTCAAACTGATATTCCATTGTTATTACAGGAAGTTCAGTGTTTAAAAAAAGGCCAAATCACCTTGAGTAACGTACATACCCCCTCCCCCCCAAAAGAATGCATATTATTTTTCCCCACACCAAATACAAACATACACACACACACAAACAATGACTACATCTCCTCTGCCCAGACCCGCATGCTCACACCCCCCATCCCTAGTGCCTGCATTATTGATTGCCACTTTGTACCAATTTATTTTTCTCGGGCGCCCATGCTATCTCAATATTTAAATCATAAATCATTTGATATTTCCATTGTGTTAATGATGGCCGATTGATTGATTTCCAAGTTGTTATGATACGTTTTTTCAAGATGAGTGACGAGAAGAGAATCATCCAGCCCATTGAGTATATCACTACACCCCCATATGCCATGTCTTCACATAAAATCCTGGTGCGTATCCGGGAGGGAGATGAGTGGAAGACGGCGTTCAGTACTACCTCAGGGCATTATGAGTACCTCGTCATGCCGTACAGCTTGATGAATGCTCCATCAGTCTTTCAAGCCTTTGTAGACGAGATTTTCAGGGACCTGCACGGGCAGGGTGTAGTGGTGTATATTGATGACATTCTGATATACTCCGCTACACGCGCTGAGCATGTGTCCCTGGTGCGCAAGGTGCTTGGTCGACTGTTGGAGCATGACCTGTACGTCAAGGCTGAGAAATGCCTGTTCTTCCAACAGTCCGTCTCCTTCCTAGGGTACCGCATTTCCATGTCAGGGGTGGAGATGGAGAGTGACCGCATTTCAGCCGTGCGTAATTGGCCGTGCGTAATTGGCCCACCACGGTAAAGGAGGTGCAACGGTTTCTAGGGTTTGACAATTACTGAAGGGGGGACCGGTAAGTTTGCAGTGGTCGGCTGAGGCGGACATGGCTTTAGGTCACCTGAGGGCTCTGTTTACCTCGGCTCCCGTGGTGGCCCATCCGGATCCCTCTTTGGCATTCATAGTGGAGGTGGATGCGTCCGAGGCTGGGATAGGAGCCATACTCTCTCAGCCCTCGGGTACGCCCCAGAAGCTCCGCCGCCCCTGTGCTTTCTTCTAAAGGAAGCTCAGCCCAGCGGAGCGAAACTATGACGTGGGGGACCGGGAGCTGTTGGCTGTCGTCAAGGCTTTGAAGGCGTGGAGACATTGGCTTGAGAGGGCTAAACACACTTTTCTCATCTGGACTGACCACCACAATCTGGAGTACATCTGGGCGGCGAGGAGACTGAACCCTCACCAGGCAAGGTGGGCCATGTTTTTCACTCGTTTTGTTTTCACCCTTTCTTACAGACCAGGTTCCCAGAACGTGAAGGCAGACGCACTGTCCCGGCTGTATGACACAGAGGAGCGGCCCATGGATCCCACCCCCCATACTCCCGGCCTCCTGCCTGGTGGCGCCGGTAGTGTGGGAGCTGGATGCGGACATTGAGCAGGCGTTGTGTGCAGAGCCCGCTCCTCTCCAGTGTCCCGCTGTGCGGGTTTATGTTTCCTCCTGCTCGGTGTGGGCCCAGTGTAAGGCTCCTGGGCACCTGCCCAGAGGTAAGCTACACTCCTTACCCGTTCCACAACGGCCATGGTCGCACCTGCCGATCGATTTCCTGACCGATCTCCCCCCATCACAGGAAAACACCACGATCCTGGTTGTTGTGGATCGTTTCTCTAAGTCCTGCCGTCTCCTTCCTCTGCCCGGTCTCCCTACGGCCCTACAGACTGAGGAGGCCTTGTTTACGCACGTCTTCCCACACTACGGGGTGCCTGAGGATATAGTGTCTGATCGGGGTCCCCAGTTTACGTTGAGGGTCTGGAGGGTGTTCATGGAATGTTTGGGGGTCTCGATCAGCCTAACCTCGGGTTTCCACCCCGAGAGTAACGGGCAGGTGGAGAGAGTTAACCAGGATGTGGGTAGGTTTCTGAGGTCTTACTGCCAGGACCGGCCGGGGGAGTGGGTAGCATTCGTGCCCTGGGCAGAGATGGCCCAGAACTCGCTCCGCCACTCCTCCACTAACCTCTCCTAACCTTTAATTTTCCATTTGTTTTGTCTTGTTTTCCCACACACCTGGTTTACATTTCCCTCATTACTTGTGTATTTAACCCTCTGTTCCCCCCCATGTCTGTGTGTGAAATTGTTTGTTGTAAGAGCTTGTGCACATTTTGACAGGTGCGCGACGGGTTTTGTACCCATATTTTGTATTTCTGGATGCCGTTGGTTTTGATAATAAACTGCTCCGGTTACAACCCAGTTCTGCTCTCCTGCGTCTGACTTCCCTGCCACCAGTTACGCACCCCTTACAGAACTGGTTTAAAACCATCACAAAACTTTTGAACAGGCTATATTGCAGCAATTACCAAGAAAAGTTAGTGCCTACCGTATACCCAATAAATGACACCAATAGGCTGATGATATTTATTTTACAACAGGCCTACTTATAACCTATACAGAGGCTATATAACCTAACTAAATACAGAGCACACAATTAGAAAGACAGATAAAACCTAATTTAGCCAATGAAGACGTCAGAATGAACAAAACACATTTTGCATATTTAAAGAACTGGTTTAGATTAATAAATAGGTCTATAATAACAACAATGATATACAATAATAATAATGATAAAACAAATATTTATAAATACAATAAATCCATTAAGTTCCAGAAATTAGGTTCTAAAATTGCATCCTACCTTGAATAGCGAGTTGCACAGTAGCCTGCATTTGGCCTTGCCAATATTCTTCTCATCTTTGTCCAGTACAATATTAAAACTTCCCTTGTAGCAGGGCTCCAGACAAACATTTTCCCCAGGTGGCACTGGTGCCACTAAGTTTTTCAGTTGGTGGCACCAGCCCATGATTAGGTCGCCCTGATTTCATTCACAGTGCTTTATTAAAAAGTGTAATAGACTACAGACATGGTATTGAAGAAATACGTTGTTTCATAATTTCATGTTGTGATTCAAAATATTTTTATGTGCAAAATGTGCACCGTAATCCAGTGATTGTCATGCATTTTGGGTAGATAATTATGCATTTTGTTGTTTTATTTTACGGTTAAACTAGGGCTCCTGAATTTTCCGATTTTTGTTGTTCAAATGGAGATGAACTTGCCTACCTCTTTATGTGCACTAATATCATAGGCACATTTATTTGGGGCTAATTCACCACATGTGGAAGTGAACACTCAAAACACATTAGCTTGATCACTAACTCTAAAGATAATACGCACTCATAGTAGCCATGTATTAATCTAATAGTACATTTAATATATTTTTTATTATTTATTAGGCCTACAGTATGCACTCAAAGCCATATTAAATATCTTGTTTGTAAAATAGTTGCTATTGAGCTCAAAATGGGGTTTGAACAATAAAAAGTATAACTACAGAAAGCTCTCTCCATGTATCTAACAGGATAGCTGTGTTTTCCCAGCAATTAGATATTCAAATGTTATACAATCAGAACACTTTTCTTTCCCCAGGAGCATTTTTTCCCCCGGGAAAGGAGAGCGAGAGTGGCTCACTTGACACAGCAGCAGGCCCCAGCGAAACAGGTACAGGGGCTGGCAGGCAGACATGTTCGCAATCAACAGTAGCCTAGGCCAAGGGTCCTCTCTCGTTTTCTACTTCTCATCAGCAGCAGGGCAGCACCGGACAATTTGGCCATCTACACATTTTATTTATCGGCTTTTCATTTATTTTTTGGGCCAAAATCGGACAATTACTGGCTAATAGAAACCCTGGTGCGTGGGTGGATGGGTTTCAAGTGAAGTTGTCATCTCTGCATGCTGTATTATAAGAAATAATGCTTTGTGATTGACGAGTCATCTGTTAACAGGTATGAGCAAGCCGAAAAAACTGAGTAGAGGTCTGTGAGGATTCGCCAAAAGACTGCCCGCCAGAAAGGCCATATGGTGAGGACACATGAGAGCACAGTGCCACTCTCTTTCTGCAGTATGGCTTTAGTGTGTGTGTGTGTGTGTGTGTGTGTGTGTGTGTGTGTGTGTGTGTGTGTGTGTGTGTGTGTGTGTGTGTGTGTGTGTGTGTGTGTGTGTGTGTGTGTGTGTGTTGGTGGGTGGGTGGGTGGGTGGGTGGGTGGGTGGGTGGGTGGGTAATGTGTATGGAAAATTCCATGAACCTCTTAAAGATCGGACCATTTTTTCCCCTAAAATGACATACCCAAATCTAACTGCCTGTAGCTCAGGACCTAAAGCAAAAATATGCATATTCTTGATACAATTTGAAAGGTAACACTTTGAAGTTTGTGGTAATGATGAAAAAATAAATGGTTTATTTTTATTGTTTTTTAGTTTGTATTCTTTTACCAGATCGAATGTGTTATATTCTCCTACATTAATTTTACATCTTTAAAATGCAAGAGAAAGGCCACACATTAACATAGGATACTAGGTATAGTTTAGATTTTGTCCACAAGATTGCAGCAGTGTCTATGTTTCAGACTTATCCAGGAAAGAATAACCTCACTACACAATATTTTGCATCAAGTCTGCCCGGAGTTTGCCCAAATGTGCCGAATTGGTCAATTTATACATTTTCAAGTACATAATTATAGAGAACATACAAAAATGCTATAGTAATAAAGCATTTAAGTTTACACACTCCCAGGAATGTCATACATGATGGATCATTAGCTTCCCTACAGAAAATACACTAACTTTCACACATCTAGATGGCCAGGGGATGGGGTGTGGAGCCAGAGGCAGCAGTGGCGTCAAACTGTAGAAGCCAGTTCCTACATTTGAATATAGAAAATGATTTTATCAAACAAAAAGATGTTACATTTTATCTCTGGGACCCTCAGGATGACAAATCAGAGCAAGATTACTGAATGTGAGTACATTATATACCTTCAGAGGGGATTGTATCAAACCAGTTGCCGTGAAAAAGTGTTTTGTTGTTGTGCACAATCCTCAAACAATAGCATGTTATTTTTTCCTGTAATAGCTACTGTAAATTAAACAGTGCAGTTAGATTAAAAGGAATTTAAGCTTTCTGCGCAGATAATATATGTCTATGTCCCGGAAAGTTGGCTCTTCAGCAAGATGGCGCCGACAGAGATGGTCGTCTCGCTTCGAGTCCTTAGGAAACTATGCAGTATTTTGTTTTTTTAATGTATCATTTCTTTCATTGTTAGCCCAGAAAATGTTAAGTGTTATTACATACAGCCGGGAAGAACTATTGGATATAAGAGCGACGTCAACTTACCAACATTATGACCAGGATTACAACTTTCCCGAAGCGGATCCGTTGTTCGGACCACCACCCAGGACATTGGATCTATTCCAAGAGGCCGTCCCAAAATAACGTCGCCGCAGAAGAGGTAGACGGAGCGGCCTCCTGGTCAGACTTCAAAGGCGTGTACACCACCCACTGCTTCCGAGTATATTACTCGCCAATGTCCAGTCAACAAGGTGGGTGAAATTGGGTTGCCTTCCAGAGAGACATCAGAGATTGTAACATTCTCTGTTTCATGGAAACATGGCTCTCTCGAGATATGTTGTCAGAGTCGGTACAGCCACCGGGTTTCTTCATGCGTCGCACCGACAGAAATAAACATCTCTCTGGGAGGAAGAAGGGCGGGGGTGTATGCTTCATGATTAACAACTCATGGTGTAATCATTTTGTTCACCTGACCTAGAATTCCTTACAATCAAATGCTGACCATATTATCTCCCAAGAGAATTCTCGTTGGTTTATGTCACAGCTGTGTATGTCCCACCTCAAGCAGATACCACGACAGCCCTCAAGGAACTGCACTGGACTCTATGTAAACTGGAAACCATATATCCTGAGGCTGCATTTATTGTAGCTGGGGATTTTAACAAAGCAAATTTCAGAACAAGGCTACCTAAATTCCATCAGCATATTGATTGCAGCACTCACGTGGGCAATACACTGGACCACTGCTATAACTTCAGCGATGCATACAAGGCCTTCCCCCGCCCTCCCTTCGGCAAATCCGACCACGACTTAATTTTCTCCTACCGTCCTATAGGCAGAAACTCAAACAGGATGTACCCGTGACTAGATCCATTCAACGCTGGTCTGACCAATCGGAATCCACATTTCAAGCTTGTTTTGATCACGCGGACTGGGAAATGTTCCAGGCAGCCTTAGAGAATAACATTGATTTACATGCTGACTCGGTGAGGGAGTTTATAAGGAAGTACATTGAAGATGTTGTACCCACTGTGACTATTAAAACCTACCCTAACCAGAAACCGTGGAAAGATGGCGGCATTCCCCATAAAACTGAAAGCGCGAACCACCGCATTTAACCATGGAAAGATGACTGGGAATATGGCAGAATATAAACAGTGTAGTTATTCCCTCCGCAAGGCAAGCAAACAAGCTAAATCTCGGTACAGGGACAAAGTGGAGTCACAATTCAACGGCTCAGACACAAGACGTATGTGGCAGGGTCTACAGGGATTTTACGGACTACAAAAAGAAAACCGGCCACTTCACGAACACTGGTGTCTTGCTTCAGGACAAACTAAACACCTTCTTTGCCCACTTTGAGGATAATACAGTGCCACCGACCCGGCCCGCTACTACGGACTGTGGGCCCCCCTCTCCTTCTCCATGGCCAACGTGAGCAAGACATTTAAGCGTGTTAACCTTCGCAAGGCTGCTGACCCAGACGGCATCCCTAGCCGCATCCTCAGAGCATGTGCAGACCAGTTGGCTGGTGTATTTACGGACATATTCAATCGCTCCCTATCCCAGTCTGCTGTCCCCACATGCTTCAGGATGGCCACCATTGTTCCTGTACCCAAGAAGGCAAAAATAAGAAGGCAAAAACAAAGGCACTTAAATCTTTTGTCTTGCCCCTTCACCCTCTGAATGGCACACAAACACAATCATTGTGTAAGACATTTTTAAGAAAAAAGGGAGTACCATAAACTATAATCAACTGGCTAATAAATACTTTATTGAAACAAAGTGTGGAAACAGAGAGTTAGTCGGTACAGTTTCAGCAGAGAAAGTTTCAGTTACATCTGTATCAGTTTAAACAGCTGAGAGTAGCACTGGTCCATAGCGCCACAACGTGTAGCAGAGGCCACTCGTTGTTGTCGTAACACTACGGACCAGAGATAGACATGGAACAGATACATTTAAGGCAGGATTGTCATGCAGAGAAACATTAGGCCTCATTCGCGATCATTCAAAATGTTTTAGAAGAAAGGATGTAATGCATTAACAATTTAATTAATTAGCATTCCATACAGTAGTAATAGTTGGTCCGAGACTGTATCCATAACAGCAATTACTTATTCAACTCTGAGTGTTACAACAGTATTTCCTCTCAGGTCAACAAGCATAATGAATTATATAACTAACATCTGTATGTACCTGGTCCATTACATCAAGAAAAAGTTTATTTAAGATAATTACATACAATTTAGGGGCAGCATAGGGTATTTCAGCATCCAGTTTGTGCTCTCCAATGCTGAAATTCTAATTGAATTTCAACAGTTATATGCTTCCATATTGAACAGGCTTACACTAGTAAATTTCTACCCTTGGGGAATATGAAGATCATAAACAGCAGCACTTGAGCTCATTAACCATGCATTGCATTCCCTTTCATGTCAAAGGAGCAGAAGTACATGCATTATGTCGTATTGATACTGTAGTACGTATAGTGGGTAAGAAAAATCGTGCTTGATTTAAGAACGTGGAGATGCAAAGCTCCATTGCAGGGGGTATACTGTATGGTGTCGATGCTCCGTTATTAGAAAAGGGTGGTAGCTTCACTGCAATGTTGCGGAGATAAGCGATGCACGACGACGATGGATGGTTGTCTGACAGTTGAGGTGTCTTTCTGGTCCCGGTTACATCGTTCTCATCTTGGCCATCAGCTCTTCTAGACTCTGTTCCGTTTCCTCCACCGTCTCCCCTCCTGACGCCCCGGGCTCCTGGAAAAGGAGGACAGAAGTCACTATTATTTCACACTTGCTTGAGATGCCTCCTTGAGGTGTACCGGTTACTTCCACTGGCCCAGAAATAGTGTCTGGTGACTTAGCTTGTTTGTACTTGTACCATACAGAGTAGCTTATATAACAAACTTTGCCTACTTAGTCATCACAGGAGGCTCATAATAATGGCCCGGAACAGAAAACATAGAACGGTATCAAACACATGGAAATCATGTGTTTGATACCATTTTACCTAATCCACTCCAGCCATTACCGCGAGCCAGTTCTCCCCAATTAAAGGTGCCACCAATCTCCTGTGGTAGGCGTTATGACCCTCAAGGGGCTATGCATTGTCGGCGTTCGTCAAAAAAACTAAAAGAACATCGTAGTATTCTTATGAGGCTTGTATGGTACTGACCTTCTCAGGGATGGTGTAGGCCACAGTGATGCCTTCTGGGAGGTCGGGGATGGGGCCTGAAGCCGCATGGAGTTCCTCTTCGGTCTGCTCCGACACCAGCTCAATACCTGACAGAGCAACATAGGTCAGTAATGGCACCTAGACAGGATCACCTACTATGGACAATACATTGAGGCAATATCAACGCTCTCGCTACACTCACCCCAGTCGTTCTCCTCGTGAACCACTTCCTCCTCCACCACCTCCTCTACAACCTTTTTGGGTCGCTCGGCCTCTTTCTTCTGTGGACCACAAAACACGCACACCACCGAATTACAACTGTACCCGGTCCTGTACACACCTCCAGGTCATGATGGGTGAAGTAGAGAGACAGAAAGAGACAGAGAAAGAAAAAGGAGGAGAGGGCCTCCTTGGTCAGTCACCTTGTAGTCGTCCTGCTGTTTCCTGCAGTAGCGGTCATCGCACGTGGGGTTGGCCTTCATGGCCATAGTGGGGAAGAAGTCCTGCATGGCGTTGTAGCCCAGGTAATGGCTGACTGTGCCAAACTTCAACAGGTACCTGAGGACCATGAACCACTGTTAGGATATCTTCATAGGAAACCCTGTTATGGGTCTTTGTGTTGGGCTATGATCAGGGTCGTATTCATTAGGCCACACCGTCGCAAAATGCTTCTCAACAGAAAACAAAGTGTTGCTTATTGGACAAGTTCCGATAGTGTTTGAGTCTGTTTTCTTCCATGTGGCGCCTAATGAATATGACCCAGGTCCCATTTACAAACGAATGTAACCCAGGTCTTACTTGAGGACGTTTTGGACCAGGATCCCTGCCACCACACCCATGGTGGTGGGTAGGCTGGCAGCACACACCCCCTCCCTCTTCAGGGTCTTCTCATCAATGTTGGCCGCCACCACCAGAGGAGGAGCACACTGTCACAGGGACAATCAAAGCTTGTGTTTGCAACGTGCCATCCTTCCTATTAAAGGGATTCTCCGGTACTTTTGTATACTTCCGGTAGTTCTGAAAGTAGTGCCCACGAGCCAAAAGTGGTCCCCGAAAATTGAGTACTGCATCACATATGTGCAGATATGTGCACCACGTCATTGCTCTCGCTCTGCTGGCTGTGATACTTGCTAGCTGTTACTCAAATGGCGAAGGGGCTGAATCTCATTGGCTGGAACTCGAATTTGGGGGGAAATGTAGAGAGAAATGGTAAAGCTTCGAAAAAACAGTCGCTTTCAAACTGGGGTTGCGTGGCTAATTGAGGTAAAACATGAACTAGACATTGACACATCCAGCCCAAAGCAGAAGGTTTAAAAAAATACTTAGTAGTCACCAAAGTACCAGAGCATGTCTTTAAGTCGAAAAATGATATTGCAAATGGTACCCTATTTCCTATATAGTGCACTACTTTTGACAAGAGCCATATTGGCCCTGGTCAAAATAATTGTTTTGCCCTGGACAAAAATAGGGAATAGGGTGCCATTTGGGACACATCCTAAGTGTGTGCTGTGACGTACTGCGAAGCAGGCCGTCTCCCCCGGGATGATGAGCTGGATGTGTCCGGACACGGCGTTCTCACTCACACCTGACTCCATCCAGATCTGACCCAGCTCGTTACACGCCTAGGAACGAGAAAATGACCCACATACATCATCTGATCTTCACCAACTCAATACTGTATGTTTTATTGTCAGGGAATGAGGGATATATATATATATATTTTAGTACTGACTGCGTTGATCGCCATCCGGGCCTCAAAGTTGTCCACACAACTCAGAATCAGGTCTACGGCCTTTCCTTCCTGAAGCGCCCCATAACTGAGACAAAACAGAGTACTTAGAAAACAGAACGACCATGTAGCGATCACGTGGACATCTCAGAAGTTATTTGTGTTATGGTAGATCACGAAAGTTGAACAAAAACAACCCCACTTTCTAGATGTATTGATGCGATGTGTGTGCGTTGACTTCAGAGTTGTCCTCATCGTGTAAAGTAAATCCTCCAACGTCACACCGTGAGGCAATGACTTTTTCTGAATCAACTTGACAGTCAGAGAACTGAGAGGCAACACTGTCATGCTGTGTGGGACAGCACAGTGGAGCGATTCGATACGGAAAACGCTCTGCAGAAATGACCGCATAAGCAGTAGTATACGGCACTTATGAGACCGGAGAGGACACGAGTTCTCACCTTATGCGATCCATGAAATGTGAAAAATGTTCCATGGTGGTGATGTTGTAGTTGTGGGTCTCAAACTGCACATCTGGGTTGATATTCCTGTCGACAGAACGTAAAAAACATGTACGCAGCCTTACCGTGACATTACACCATTTATCAGACCAGTGGCACATTTAGCAGGACACAATGTTGTGGAATGTTCAGATAGAAACATATGACGTAGGACCAACATCTCTGACATGTAGAATGTGGAAGTATGTCGACGACATTTTTAAAAAATCTGGCAATGTTCCACAATGTTCGCCTACTTGAACGTGGCCCCTCGGGTCACTGTACCTGAGTGTGTGTTCAGCTGCCTCTACTTTGCTGAGGCCAGCCTGGTGAGGCTGGAAGAACAGCCTGTTCATATTGGCCAGCTCCACTTTGTCATAGTCAAACAGGATGAGCTGTACAAAGAGATGACAACAAGGCAGAATGACGCAATGCACGTTGAGTTGATGGACGTTGTCCATCGGGAAACACGAGGTTGAAACGAATGATAGGAAGATATGTTGATTTAGTAATGTGAAGTTTTGTATTACCTTACCAATGCCACATCTTGTGAGCATTTCTGCAGTCACACTTCCAACTCCTCCAACGCCCACCACGGCTACAGTGAACGTCCGGATTTTCTGTTGAACAGTAGAACATAAATAAATGCATGCCATTTTGTCATATTAGATCTGTGTAGGGTTTTAGATCCTCCTACTACAGGGATTTCTAGAAAGCCTCAGAATATTGGGGAAATTGTGCAACCTTAGATGTGTACCCGATAATATTATTACATACAATTGTATCTTACCTCGTAATCTTCAACAATGCCCATTCGCTTCAAAGCCATCAGACGACTGCAAGGTAAGAACATGAGGTAAGCAGTTTACACCATATGCCGGTATGTGGCCCTTATTTCTGGGGTGTCAACCATATCATGTACTCTCTTATGTATTCATGAGCACAAATGACTCGATTCGCGGCAGTTAGATTTCGACAGCCACCATACCTGTAAGGGTTTGAGTCCACTACTTCTGCACTCATTTTGTCGATCCTTGGTCTGTGATGAGGTTGGTTGTTGTCGGCAGGTTCCTCGGCACACATCGCCGTACATCGCTTTTGCTTACACTTGATCAACTCGTTCTCAAGCTCCCTCACTCGCAGCTTCAGTTCTTCGATCGAGGTCATGTTTATTTAAGGAATAAGCCACACTACTCCGTTGTTCAAGTGTAAAATGCCTAGATTGAAAAGCCTCGACAATTACATAAAGATTACAAGCGATGGGCTAGTACACGTCTACACAGCTCGAATCAGCTGGCAATCCGCGTTTGTGTAAATACAGTCCGGGCAGAAACAAGCTGCGTTGAGTAAAAAAAGTGTCCTATAAATACATGATCTCTACGGCATCTAAAAAATTCGACCATCGGCCAGTGCGTGCCATCAGCAAATCTGTGCATTTACCGATCTGTGAAAAGTCACTCTTTGTAGCGACGTTTTACAGAAAACTTCTGACTGCGCAAGGTTTGATCTGCAAAACACTGACGCTCACCTCAATTCGACAATCCATATTGTACGAGATTTGCTAATTCATTCAACTTTATGACTTTGACAAATAATTAATCCACACTGAAATTATGGAAGACCAAACAGCAACTCCTGTTCGGGAACAACACAGATTCAACACTGTCAATCTTCAGCGATATCTGTCCGGAAAGACACGAGGGGTGTCCAACAATGACAGGTTCACTGTCAGACAATACAGGTATGCTCACCTTTTTATCTAAAGTGCTCCAGTTCCATAGAAATTATCATGCTTCGTAAAATGGAGTGAATCACTTTCCATGCCTTCCGTGTCTGATCATTTATTTCAGTGCTGGACAATCCAACCCCACCTTCCTTATCCAGACCCCTTCTGACAGCTATGTCCTGAGAAAGAAACCGCCGGGTATGCTTCTGCCAGGTGCTCACAAGGTAGTTCAAAACCTTCTCAATAATTAGATAAATAACGAGCAAGAGCCGTAGTAAAAGGCCCTGTGCTCTTTGACACAGTTTTTGCTGTATTATTTCTCTCCAGTAGAGGGAGACAAAGTTTAACGTTACAAGTACAGTGAAATGCCTTGCAAGGTCTAAACCCAACAATGCAGTGATCAATATCAATGTCGTACTAAAAAACAAAATACGGTAGAACAAAACACACGAGAAATAAAAATAAGAAAAACACGAGAAAGTAAGAAGCTATATACAGGGACAGTTTCAATACCATATTTCCAATGTGCAGGGATAGGCTACTTGAGTGGTAGAGGACAGGAGTAAGGTGACTAGGCATCAGTGGTGGAAAAAATACCCAATTGTCTTGAGTAAAAGTAAAAATAAAAATAAAGTAAAAATACTTGAGGAAAAGTAAAGATACCTTAATAGAAAATGACTCAAGTAAGAGTGAAAGTCATCCAGTAAATACTACTTGAGTAAAATTCTAAAAATATTTGTTTTTAAATATACCTAAGTATCAAAAGTAAATGTAATTGCTAAAATATACTTAAGTATTAAAAGTAAATGTATAAATCATTTCAAATTCCTTATCTAAAGCAAACCGGACGGCACCATTTTCTTGTTTTTTCTTCTTCTTCATTTATGTATAGCCAGGGGCACACTTAAACACTCAGACATAATTTACAAATGAAGCAGACCAGAGGCAGTAGAGATGACCAGGGATGTTCTCTTGATAAGTGCGTGAATTTGACCATTTTAAGCATTCAAAATGTAACGAGTACTTTTGGGTGTCAGGGAAAATGTATGGGGTAAAACGTTTATTTTCTTTAGGAATGTAGTGAAGTAAAAGTAAAAGTTGTAAAAAAATATCAATAGTAAAGTACAGATACTCCAAAAAACGACTTAGGTAGTACTTTAAAGTATTTTTACTCAAGTACTTTACACCACTGCTAGGTATCAGGATAAATGTGTGTGTGTTAGTGTGCGTATATATGTAAAGTCCTGTGAGTGTGCATGGAGACAGTGCAAAAAGAAATATGTAAATACAAGGGTCAACGCAGATCGTCCGTGTAGCAATTTTGTTAGCTATTTTAGCAGTCTTATGGCTTGGGGATAGAAGCTGTTCAGGAGCCTGTTGATGTCAGACTGGATGCACGGGTACTGCTTGCCGTGCGGAAGCAGAGAGAACAGTCTATAGCTCGGGTGCCTGGAGTGTTTAACATTAAAAAAATATATATATATATTATTATTAACCCCTCCACCACCCCCTTCTTCGGAGGACAAATATCTTAGTTTTTACAGCTTTTTTGCTACGTATACGGTTTTGTCAATGCTTGGGATAGACTAGAGAATGTAGTAATAATAGCCCGACAAATTGCTTTTGATTGTATACATTATGTAATGTATGCATTACTTTTATTTATTTGGAAGGATTGACCTTTGTGACAGCCCGTCCCATGAGGCTTATGTCGAAAAATCCCAACAGTTTCTATTTTTATTACAAACATTTAAATTCAGAGCTCCAAAATGGCATATCATACACTGTATGCATGTGAAAGTATGCTGCTTTAAAAGTTGATACATTTGTTATCCCACTTAGGAGACAAGTAAGAGAAAAAAAAAGCCCTTGAAAGATTGTGTTGAGTGCTAGAGAGCTCTACTTTGTTTACGCCCCCATTCAGCATCTCATAGAAACGCATGGTATACCCCTCCCCTTATCTCAGCCAATCATGGCTAGCCAGGAAGGATCCTGCCTTTCTCCCTATATAGACATGGCAGCACTGCTTCTAGCACCTAAGCAACTTTGCAGTGTTTCGTTTTTTTGCGTGTTATTGTTTCTTACATAATTAGCCCAAAACATTTTTGTGTTATTACATAAAAAAAAAATAATAATAATCATCATTTTTTTCATTAAAAAAAATGCATTTCGCTACACCTGAAATATCATCTGCTAAATGTGTCTGTGACCAATAAAATTTGATTTGATTTATAGCTCAGTGCTTTCTCCTTGGCTAAACTAGGCTCATCATTTAACATTGTTATTGATATTTACGGATCCCATACAAGTTTGCAATTAAGGCACATGAAAGTTCACATGTTCCAGTAGGCATTTCTGAAAAACGGCCCTACTGTGAAGTCGAAACTATCGTCATCCGCTCCCCGTTGGGCTGTCGGATCACATTTCTGTTTTCTGTGTGTGAGGTGGACAGGGAGTATCGAGTGCAGAAGGCCCTGTTCTCTGCTGGGTTCCCAGTACCCCAGCCACTGCTACACTGCACTGACGCGGAGGTGATCGGAACCGAGTTCTACCTGATGGAGCATGTACAGGTAGGTCAAAGCTGCACAGCGCCCAAACTTGTGTGAGCCTTAAAATGAGCTGTAGTAGGAGTTACACACAAACTCTCCCTCTGTTATGTCTGATTGATGAGCTCTGTATTACGTTCTGTATACCGTTTGGTCAGATATCATTGTGTTCCCCTCTCTGTGGTGTAGGGGCGTATATTCCAGGACCTGAGGCTCCCAGGGGTGAGTGCAGCGGAGAGGGCAGCCCTGTATGTGTCTGCAGTGGAGGTTCTGGCCCGTCTTCACTCCCTGGACCTAACCACCGTGGACCTAGACGGGTACGGGAGAGGGCCTGGCTACTGCAAGAGACAGGTAGAAGATAGATATCCTCTACTTATTCCCGTTCCATGTTATTCCATCCCCTTTCTATTCCCATTTGCACCCCACTTTGGTATTAAAATAGAATTTTCACTTTGACCGTTTATTACCCAAAAGGTGTCTACGTGGACAAAGCAATACAGAGCAGCTGCCCACAAAGAAATTCCAGCTATGGATAAGCTTTCTGATTGGCTGTTGAGCAACCTGCCCACCAATGATAATGAAGTGGCCCTTGTCCATGGCGACTTTCGAGTGGACAACCTGATTTTCCATCCTACTGAGGTTGAGACATGGCTTGAAGCTTACATTAAACAGTAATAATACTGTAAAACATATTTGCATTTTTATAGCACTTTTCTAAAAGTGTTTTTCATTGTGTATGAGACTAATGTGGTATAGGAAATGAATGACTGAAGTGTGCATATCTAATGGACAAATGTTATCTGTCTCTAGGCTCGTGTGGTGGCTGTGTTGGACTGGGAGCTCTCCACCACGGGCCAGCCAATGGCAGACCTGGCCTACTTCCTGATGCCCCACTATTTGCCCAGCAGCCTCAGCCTCCTCAGCTGCATGGGCAGCCTGAGGGGTGTGGAGGGTATGACCTCTGAGCTCTTATATCTGACACAGATCTAGAATCAGCTTACGAGCTCTAAACCCTAATTTAAACAATCAAGCAAGAACGCAACGTAATCCTACTCTGTTCTCTACAGCTCGGATTTTATGTGGCCTGATTTGATTTTCATCTTTGTAATGCTATTGATTAACTCTCTCTTTTTTCCTGTCTATTTATTTCTAAATGGCCAGGTATACCTTCTCCTGAGGACCTGATCTCCATCTACTGCCGGTGCCGAGAGATCCCATCTTCTCTGCATCAGCTCAACTTCTACCTGGCCCTCTCTGTCTTTAAGATGGCAGGGATCGCTCAGGTTTGTCTCACACTCTCTTTCTCTCTGTCTGTCTGTCTCTCTCACACACACACACACACACACACACACACACACACTATGATAATATACGATCAGTGGTGGTAAAAGTAAAGATACCTAAATATAAAATAACTCAAAAAATAAAGCCAGTAAAATACTACTTGAGTAAAAGTCTAGAAGTATTTGGTTTTAAATATACTTAAAACCTCTTAAAGATTAGCCCCTTTTTTTCAATTTTTGCCTAAAATGACATACCCAAATCTAACTGCCTGTAGCTCAGGCCCTGAAGCAAGGATATCCATATTCTTGGTACCATTTGAAAGGAAACACTTTGAAGTTTATGGAAATGTGAAAGGAATGTAGTAGAATATAACACAATAGATCTGGTAAAAGATAATACAAAGAAAAAAAACAACCGTTCTTTTGTATTTTTTTTAATCATCTTTGAAATGCAAGAGAAAGACCATAATGTATTATTCCAGCCCAGGCACAATTTAGATTTTGGCCACTAGATGGCATCAGTGTATTTGTAAAGTTTTAGACTGATCCAATGAACTAATGCATTTCTGTTAAAAGTTTTGTATCAAGACTGCCAAAATGTGCCTAATTTGTTTATTAAGAACTTTTCATGTTCAAAATTGTGCACTCTCCACAAATAATAGCATGGTATGCTTTCACTGTAATAGCTACAGTAAATTGGACAGTGCAGTTAGGTTAACAGGAATTTAAGCTTTCTGCCAATATCAGATATGTCTATGTCCTGGAAAATTCTCGTTACTTAAAACTTCTTCGGGATCGGTGTCCCTTCCACGGGATGGTTTAGCTAACGTAGGCTAATGCGATTAGGATGAGGTTGTAAGTATCAAAAGTAAAGGTAATTGCTAAAATATACTTAAATATCAAAGTAAGAGTATAAATCATTTAAAATTCCTTATATTATGCAAACCACACAGCACCATTTTCTTGTTTTTTAAATTTATGGATAGCCAGGGGCACACTCCAACAATCAGACATCTCTACAAATGAAGGATTTGTGTTTAGTGAGTCCGCCAGATCAGAGGCAGTAGGGATGACCAGTGATGTTCGCTGGATAAGTGTGTGAATTTGACAATTTTCCTGTCCTGCTAAGCATTCAACATGTAATGAGTACTTTTGGGTGTCAGGGAAAATGTATGGAGTAAAAAGTACATTATTTTCTTTAGGAATGTAGTGAAGTAAAAGTAAAAATTGTCAAAAATATATAAATAGTAAAGTACTGATACCCCCAAAAAACAACTTATTAGTACTTTAAAGTATTTTTACTTAAGTACTTTACACCACTGGATAGGATGCACCTTTTCACTGATGGCACATGTTCCTGAATGCACATGATGGCCATTGAAATGCCAGATGGACTGGTGTAAATGAAGGAACACACACACACACACACACACACACACACACACACACACACACACACACACACACACACACACACACACACACACACACACAGTGTAACCGTTTTTGATGCTCTCTCTCTCTCTGTATCTCTCAACTTGTCATCTCTTTGGCACTGTTCAGCTGAAGAGGCAGCTAATGAGCTCAAACTATTCCCAGGTCCACATTCTCATCTCATCTATCTCATCAAGACACACACACACGCACACACTTTGTTTTGTCTGCTTTCATTATCTCTATTCTGTACCTAAACACGGCAAACCAAAGCAGACTCCTGTGTTGTGATCTATACAAATCATTTTTTCATTAATCAGCTTTCATCTGTCTTTGACACCATTTTCCCTCTTTCTTGCTGATAATACTGTCTTACTGATAAAGGACTTCCTAGGACTGAGATATTTCTCGAAACTGTCTCTGCTCACAGAAGATCTTGTCTCTGTGTGTCTGTGTGTATGTCTGTAACCCCCCCCCCCCCTCTCTCTCTCTCTCTCTTTCTCTGTTATAGGGGATCTATGCACGCCACCTCCTGGGCAATGCCAGTGCTCCCAATGCTGCCCAGTTTGGCCAGAGTGTGGAGCCGTTGGCCCAGGTTGGGCTGCAGATTGCAGAGAAGTATGTTGGTTGACATGCTACTAAAACTACAGTCTATCATCTCATAATAGTGCCTGTGTGTATTATGGTGTGAAATGGTGTTTGTGCGTGTCTGGCTGTTTGTTGCCCCTCCAGGTCGGTCCCTGCCGATGCCAGACTGTTCCTCCAGACTGCTAAAGGCCAGGCTGTCCACCAGCAGGTCACAGAGTTCATGAAACAACACGTGCTTCCTGCTCAGCAGGTCAGTTGAAAGGTCAGGGGGTCAAGAGCAGAGAAGACAGTAGGAGGAACTCCTTGTTACAGGGCACTGTATGAGTCAGAGTGGCTGTCAGGGTAATGGGGTACAGAGAGTGCTGGAGGGAGCAAGCTAAGTGCACTCACACTTACATCCGTCAAAAAACAGACAAATTGTTCATTCTGTCACATGCCTCGTAAAGAGCATCTGGGACGTATTAAATGGAAACAACAACAGATACAAGACACGCACTTGTGGAAGAGCTGAGGATTCCATATCCTCATTGAGTCTGTCTCTTCTGTAGACATTATACATTTCTGTCTGAATGTTATTTATTGTAAAGTTGCAACCTCCTGAATCGGTCCACACTTTGTATATTCGCCGGTGGATGACTCTGACTGTTTTTCCCCCAGGAAGTCGCAGAGTACTACTCTAAACACGCCCACTCGCCCCAGAGATGGCACACCCCCCAGGTGATAGAGGATTTGAAGGTAAGGAAGGACATGGTGGGGGGGGGGTGATGTTGGTGTTTTTTGATGGTCAGCTCTTGTAGAGTGTTTGAGGAGTAAGGTGAAGTTGCCCCTAGACACTGATCTTGGGTCAGTTTAGCATTTTCCCCATTAACGCTTAAGGTTAGGATTGGGGGAGGGGGAAGCTGATCCTAGATCTGTACCAAGGGGAAACTTCACCCTAGAGCGGTGTTTGAGTTCAGAGGTCATTTAAGATGTACCCCCCTAGGCGAAGGCCAGGGAGGCGGGGCTGTGGAACCTCTTCCTGCCAGCAGTAAGCGGTCTCAGTCAGCTAGACTACGCCCACATCGCAGAGGAAACGGGACGATGCCTCTACGCCCCCGACCTCTTCAACTGCCAGGCCCCTGGTAAGGCATGGTCACCACTGATTAAGCCTGTTGAAGTTACTGTCTGATAGTGTGCTAAGTTTAGGACAACGTGTTTTGCTGATGCACGACCAGGTAGATGATTTTCATGTTCGGGAACCATTCACGATTAATAAATGTATCTAATCTAATGATGTGAAACATACTTGTATTCACGTCTCATATTTACGTCATTATTATGTCATAAATTAAGTTATGATGAGTTATAACATTATCGCACTGTAAAATCACCAGGAATTGAGAAAGAAAATGTGTTTAAGTTAGGAATACTTGGGAACAGATTTCCTACGAATTAAAAAAAGAGGCATACAGTATGTGATCGTGTCTCAATGTAATCAAGGTATGAAATGAGTGTTCTTTAAATAAACAGTTTATTTTGGGGCTTAGTTGTGGTCAAGTTGCAGTGTACACATTATTATAATTAGGTTGCATTGTCTTTGTGATGTTTATAATTAGGTTGCATTGTCTTTGTGATGTGATGGTGTCATTGGATAATTCCTAGATCTATGGTTGTGCTTGCCCCTACAGACACGGGGAACATGGAGGTCCTCCACATGTTTGGTACTGAGGAGCAGAAGAGAGAGTGGCTCCAGCCCCTGCTCAGTGGACAGATCCGCTCCTGCTTCTGTATGACAGGTACGCCCTCAGGCCCAGAGCCATGCTTTAATATATGGCTACACTATATCCCCGCTATGTATTCATGTATCTCTATATACGGCTCCACTTCATCCTCGTCGTGTCAGTTCAAGTAGCACAAGACGATATGACGTAATGGATCGCATTAATAAAGTTAGTAAAGGTCTCAAAACGTTATATGGTGATAACTCAGCCCTTGTGCCACAAATATGCACTCTTAAATTCATTCACTCCTCCTTCTTTTTAATTAAGTTTTGATTTATAATTTCGACAGGAGGCTAGGAAAGCTCACTTACTCAAAAATAGACCAGTGACATGCTTAAATGGCAGCCATTTTGTGCCAGTACGTTCACCACACATGACCCTTTGGAAAGTACACTCTTAGGAAAAAAAAAGGTGCTGAGTAGAACTGTACAGGGTTCTTCAGTTTGTCCCAACAGGGGAACCCTTTTTGGTGCTGGGTTGAACCCTCTATGTAGGGTTCTTCAAAGAACTCCCTGTATATGGTTCTGCCTAGAACCCTTTATGAAGGGTTCTGCCTAAAACCCTCTATAAATGGTTCTACCAAGAACCATTTTATCATCTAAATGTTCTTCCTAGAACCGCCTATGAAGGGTTCTACCGAGAACACTTTTATCTTTGGATGGTTCTTCCTAGAACCCTCTATTATGAGCAGTTCCACCAGCCTTATTAGGCTTTAACAATTGTTTTATTTCGGACAGTACATTACATATATCATAAGATGTTTCTTTGAGGGCCTAGTTATACCTCAACACAGTGGTGTCAGCCTGTAAAATACATTTAGAAATCTATATTATTCAATTATTGCACCCACACTGCTCGCGCGCACCAACGAGTATTGCGTTGCTAACACGGAACCCAAACCGTCTGCGCGCGTGCATACATTTATTTTGTCCCCCTACACCAAACGTGATCACGACACGCAGGTTAAAATATCAAAACAAACTCTGAACCAATTGCATTCATTTGGGGCCAAGTCGAAAAGCATTAAACATGTATTGCAATTTAGCTAGCTAGCTTGCACTTGCTAGCTAATTTGTCCTATTTAGCTAGCTTGCACTTGCTAGCTAATTTGTCCTATTTAGCTAGCTTGCTGTTGCTAGCTAATTTGTCCTGGGATATAAACATTCAGTTGTTATTTTACCTGAAATGCACAAGGTCCTCTACTCTGACAATTAATCCACACACAAAACGGTCAACCGAATCGTTTCTAGTCATCTCTCCTCCTTCCAGGCTTTTTCATCTTTGAACTTATATGGTGATTGGCATCTAAACTTTCATTGTATTACCACGACAACCGGCAACAAAGTTTGTCTTTCAAATCACCCACGAGGGGTATAACCAATGAGGAGATGGCACGTGGGTACCTGCTTCTATAAACCAATGAGGAGATGGGAGAGGCAGGACTTGCAGCGCGATCTGCATCAGAAATATAACTGAATTCTATATTAGCCCTTATACCCTGACTTGCAAAAATAAATGAAGGAATCTAAGGGCTAATATAGAATTCAGTTATATTTCTGACGCAGATCGCGCTGCAAGTCCTGCCTCTCCCATCTCCTCATTGGTTTATAGAAGCAGGTATCCACGTGCCATCTCCTCATTTGTTATACCCAAGTGGGTGACTGAAGACGAACGAGGTCAGTGGCGGTAATGCACCTAATTTTATGAAAGTTGCCAATCGCAATATAAAGTCAAGAGAATAAAAAGCCCGGAAGGATGAGAGATGACTAGAAACGATTCGGTTGACCGTTATGTGTGGATTAACTGGTGGAATAGAGGACCTTGTGCATTTCAGGTAAATAGGACAAATTAGCTAGCAAGTGCAAGCTAGCTAGCTAAATTGACATAAATGTTTAATGCTTTTCGACCTGTCCCCAAATGAATATCATTGGTTTGTTTTGATATTTTAACCTGCGTGTCGTGATTGCGTTTGGTGTGGGGGGACAAAATACATTTACGCACGATGGCGCACGCGTGCAGCCGGTTTGGGGTACCATGTTAGGAATATCCTGGTTCACAGGCCACATCAGGCCTGCAAGTGGCATTATGCTGGCTAGCAAAGCATGTGTAGTTCCTATTGGAATCCAGACAGAGTTAGGTTATCCAATAAGTGAAATTGTTAATCACCCGTAACCTGCATTCAGAATGACTGCCACGGTAGGGAAGATTGAATACTGAGATTACCTCAATCATCTAAACTGGAACAACCATCTCAGTAACGGGTCCAATAAATCCAACAGATTGGATTAGTTTAGAAAACGATGTTATTTATCTTTCTGTAGCATAAAATGTATTAACCAATCAATGTAAATGCAAAAAACACATATTACAGTTAAACAAACAATTCCCGAAAATCTCACTGCAATAAAGCATGCTGGGAAATATTATTTATGGCTCTATGTAGAACCCTTCTTGCCTTCCAAAGAATCATCAAAGAACCCTTTCTTACAAAAATGGTTCTTAGGATGTTAAAGGTTCTAGGTAGAACCCTTTGCTTTACAAAGAACCCTTGTCTTCCAAAAAGGGTTATTCTGATCGAAACGGCTCTTGGTAGAACCCTATCTCTTCTGCGAGTGTAATATCCCTGTTAGCATGCTTGTGGGGTTGCTGCCTCCACTCAGACGACCCCACCTGAGGGGAGAGGAGGTTGTATATTCATCCCAGCAGGTACAGGCTCTGAGTAGAGCTATCTCCATAAAGACACTGAACACTCTGAGCGAGGCCTGTGGGACCACACCATGAGTCAGAATGTTGAGAATGAGCCATTCCCCTCTGTTTGTTACCCATTACAGAGAAATCGGATGCATCGCAAATGGCACCCTATTTCCTATATTGTGCACTACTTTTGACCAGGGTCTCTAGGACTATGTTAGAGCTCTGGTCAAAAATAGTGCACTAAGTGGGGAATAGAGTGCCATTTGGGACACAGCAATAGTAATGTAATGATGTCAGAAGGGACGATGGTGGGCGTTAGGTTCCCTTGTGTTCCTGCAAGCACAGATGTTGTTTCCGAGGTGTTTGTGTGCGTCATCGGTTTGGTTGATTTCGGATGAGCCTCCCACTCCTGTTTACACGTTCCTGGGAATTTACTGTGCATAGAGAAACCTTCACGCTAGAGTGGATCAGTGTTTGGACTACTTATAGAGCGGTTCACAAACACACGCGTACACAGAGAGGTAGTGTGTCCTGCTGTGTTAAACACTACCCAGTGATCTCTGGCTGGGTGGGTGCGTTTCCTGCCCACAGGACTTTAAGAAAAGGGTTTAACCCGCACATTGTCATGCTTTTCCCGTTTGTGGTGCAGCTACAGTCCCAAAGTTGACATAGTAGAAAAAACATGTACTGTACAAATAACTCCCACATTTTACCTCTGCCGTTTTACCCTGTCAACAGAGCCTGATGTGGCCTCCAGTGACGCCACCAACATGGAGTGTACCCTTCAGAGGGACCGGGACCATTACGTCATCCACGGGAGGAAGTGGTGGAGCAGCGGTGCGTAAACCTACTTGTTGTTTCACGAACTTTTTAAATTCCGTTTTGATTTATAATTCCAGCTGGAGACTGGGAAAGCAGGGAAGCCTATTCATTGTTCAATTACTCCAAAATAAGACCCTTAAACACTCTTAAATGAGTCGCGAGTGAACAAATATTGAAGGGCTCTCTCTCCATTTCTCTCTCTCTCGCTCTCTATTTCTTTTTCTCTCTATCTAGTTCTCTCTCTCTCTCTCTCTCTCTCTGTTTGCATGCCACCAAAGCAGAAAGGCCTAAAGTGTTTTAAGCTTAATTGTGACTCCTCCCGTGCTATTTGAACAATGCTCTAACTGCCTGAGAGCAGTTACTACCCAAAAGCAGCGCTTCTTTTCATCTCTCTACCCAAACATACTAATGAGGTAAACATTTTATCCTCTCAGCCACACATGGCTCACAGAACTCATTCATGGAACCAAGACAAGCAAACACTGAAAGGACCATGTTAAACATTGACTTGTGAGTCTATGTGCTTTAAGTGGTTTGAAAGGCCATTTTAAGGATTGCAGGACTGTTTATTTATTATATTGACTCAGTTGTTATACAGTGAATGAAAAGGTTTATTTGTGGGATCTTTGGCAAAGATGCAGATACCAGTTACTCACCGGCCAAACAGTATCTCCACTCTATAAGCCAGGGATCATCAACTAGATTCAGACGGGGACGATTTTTCTCTTGAGTGGATGGTCGGGGGGCCGGAACATAATTACAAATAATTAGTAGACTGCAAATTGACCGCAAGAATCTGCCCAAACAGATATAATATTTGACTAAAACATCATTTCAAACCTTTCTTACATTTGTATGTTATCACACGTCTCTTTATTATGCGTGGGAATACTTGGGAACAGATTTGCAAAATTAAAATCAATTGGAGCTAGTTTCCTGGTACTTTTGCAGTCTTTTATGTTCAACAATGATACAAAAATGTACCAGTCAAAAGTTCGGACACACCTACTCCATTCCAGGGTTTTTCTTTATTATTACTATTGTCTACATTGTAGAATACTAGTGAAGACATCAAAACTATGAAATAACACATATGGAATCATGTAGTAACCAAAAAAAGTGTTAAACAAATCAAAATATACTTTATATTTGAGATTCTTCAAAGTAGCCACCCTTTGCCTTGATGACAGCTTTGCACACTCTTGGTATTCTCTCAACCAGCTTCATGAGGTGTTTAACGTCACCTGGAATGCATTTCAATTAACAGGTGTGCCTTGTTAAGTGCCTTCGGAAAGTATTCAGACACCTTTTCCACATTTTGATATGTTACGGCCTTATTTAAAAGTTGATTTAATTAAATGTTTTTCCTCAGCAATCTACACAATACCCCATAATGACGAAGCGAAAACAGGTTTTTAGAAATGTTTGCAAATGTATTAAAATTTTAAAACGGAAATCCCTTATTTACATAAGTATTCAGACCCTTTGCTATGAGACTCGAAATTGAGCTCAGGTGCATCCTGTTTCCATTGATCATCCTTGAGATGCTTCTACAACTTGATTGGAGCCCACCTGTGGTAAATTCAATTGATTGGACATGATTTGGAAAGGCACACACCTGTCTATATAAGGTCCCACAGTTGACAGTGCATGTCAGAGCAAAAACCAAGCCATGAGGTCAAAGGAATTGACCATAGAGTTCCAAGACAGGAATGTATCAAAGCACAGATCTGGGGAAGGGTACCAAAAAATGTCTGGAGCATTGAAGGTTCCCAAGAACACAGTGCCCTCCATCATTCTCAAATGGAAGAAGTTTGGAACCACCAAGACTCTTCCTAGAGCTGGCTGCCCGGCCAAACTGAGCAACCGGAGGAGAAGGGCCTTGGTCAGGGAGGTGACCAAGAACCCGATGGTCACTCTGACAGAGTTCCTCTGCAGAGATGGGAGAACATTCCAGAAGGACCATCTCTGCAGCATTCCACCAATCAGGTCTTTATGGTAGAGTGGCCAGAAGGAAGCCACTCCTTAGTAAAAGGAACATGACAGCCCACTTGGAGTTTGCCAAAGGCACCTAAAGACTCTCAGACCAGGAGAAACAAGATTTTCTGCTCTGATGAAACCAAGACTGAACTCTTTGGCCTGAATGCCAAGCGTCATGTCTGGAGGAAACCTGGCACCATCCCTACGATGAAGCATGGTGGAGGCAGCATCATGCTGTGGGGATGTTGTTCAGTGGCAGGGACTGGGAGACTAGTTAGGATCGAGGCAAAGATGTACGGAGAAAAGTACAGAGAGCTCCTTGATGAAAACCTGCTCCAGAGTGCTCAGGAATTCTCTGAATGTCCTTGAGTGGTCCAGCCAGAGCCCGGACTTGAACCCGATCGAACATCTCTAGAGTGACCTGAAAATAGCTGTGCTGCAACGCTCCCCATCCAACCAGACAGAGCTTGAGAGGATCTGCAGAGAAGAATGGGAGAAACTCCCCAAATACAGGTGTGCCAACCTTGTAGCGTCGTACCCAAGAAGACTCAAGGCTGTAATCGCTGCCAAAGGTGCTTCAACAAAGTACTGAGTGAAGTGTCTGAATACCTATGTAAATACGATATTTCGGTTTTATTTAATTTAATAAATTACCCAAAAAATCTAAAATCCTGTTTTTGCTTTGTCATTATGGGGTATTGTGTTTAGATTTTTTTTTAATTCCCCTCATCAATCTATTTTAGAATAAGGCTGTAATGTAACAAAATGTGGAAAATGTCAAGGGGTCTGAATACTTTCCGAAGTCACTGTATGCCTGTAGATGTTGCTGACTGACCCCCTCAATCACTGTCCGCTGTAGGACATATTCCAGATGTCCCCCCGCTCACAAACTGTGGTTTGAGGCCCTCCTCGTTTAAACCTTCTCTGCATGGCATGGAACACTGGCCTGTTGTTTTCAGTGTCGGCACGGAACGTATCCTTAACCCTTTCACGACTGTCTTGTAATAATTCAATCTGAGAGAAGTTGAGCATTTATGGTCCTGTCTGGCTCCGTTAGTAGAGCAATGACTGGATCGTGGGTTCAATTCCCGTTTTGGACCACCCATATGAAAATGTATGCGCGCCCTACTGTACGTCGCTTTGGATAAAAGTCTTCTAAATGGCATATGTTATGTTGCCCATAATCAAATCAAATGTTATTAGTCACATACACATGGTTAGCAGATGTTAATGCGAGTGTAGCGAAATGCTTGTGCTTCTAGTTCCGACAATGCAGTAATATCCAGTAATAACCATATACCTGTGATTCATCTGATAACACTTGGTATGTCGGTGTTGACACTGTATTGAGCACACAATGTTCTCTGGCATTGGATAACATATTCTGGATATGAATACATTCTGTGCCTGCATTGTTTTCCCTCTAAACCTCATTCATGTTTCACTTTTTTGCGGAGACGCTTGTCTCTAATGCCAGTGGCGTTTTCTATCTATTTAGTCAGTCATATGTGTTGTGTATCAGGCTGTTAAACGCTCTCTGCGTACCAAATAGCCCCCTATTCCCTGTATAGTGCACAAAAGTAGTGCCCTATATAGGGAATAGGGTGCCGGTTGGGACATTGGCAATGAAAGTATCACTTTTGTGTTGAGTTTCATCAACACTCATGCAAGTTTGACAACGTCTAATTGGCTGTACGTGTTGGTGGTTTCTAAACCCGAGAACAAACAGAGTACTGGTCTGAATGAATAACCGAGACATCGTTATCCTGGAAACTAGTGGTTTTCCTGGTTTTCCAGCGTTAGGGTTCAATCGAAGGAGGAATATTATGCAATTAGTCATTGATGATATAGAGATGCCAATCACTAACCAAGACGGTCATTTCTCTACTATAATATAAATGGGTGTACTTTACACAACATGTAGCTTAGAGATGGCCTTGCATTTGGTAGATATTCAAATAATTTTTTACAGCTGTTTATTTCTTGGTGTTATACAGTAATGACAGCAGAGCAAATGTATTTCACCAACTAAACCAAGTGTGAAGTGACGCCGGATACTTGTGAGTCTTATCATGTGTAGAAGTGACGTCGGATACTTGTGAGTCGTATCATGTGTAGAAGTGACAGTTGGCACGTTATACAATCAGTCAGGATACTCTCCATGGTGCAGCTGTAAAAGTTCTTAAGAATCTGAGGGGCCATGACAAATTGTTTCAGCCTCCTGAGGGAGAAGAGGCACTGCCGTGCCTTTTTCACAACTGAGCTGATGTTGAGAGGATATTAAGTCCTCAGTGATGTGGACTTAATATCCACTGCTGAACTTGAAGCTCTTGACCCAGTTGATGTGGGTGGGGGTGTGCACCCGCCCCTGTTTCCAGTAGTCCATGATCAGCTCCTTGGTCTTACTGCCAGGTCTCTGACCTCTTCCCTGTAGGCTGTCTCATCACCGTTAGTGATCAGGACTACCATCGTCATGTCGTCAGCAAACTTGATGATAGAGTTGGAGTCATGCGTGGCCACACAGTCGTGGGTGAACAGGGAGTACAGGAGGGGGCTAAGCACACACCCCTGGGGGGGCCCCATGTTGAGGGTCAGCGTGGCGGAGGTGTTGTTGCCTACTCTTACCACCCGGGGCGGGAAGTCCAGGATCCAGCTGCAGAGGGAGGTGTTCAGTCCCAGGGTCCCAAGCTTGGTGACCAGCTTGGAGGGGACTATGGTGTTGAACGCCGAGCTGTAGTCAATGAACAACATCCTCACATTAGGTATTCCTCTTTTCTAGGTGGGAGAGGGCGGTGTGGAGTGCAATTGAGGATGTGTCGTCTGTGGATCTGTTGGGGCAGAATGCAAATTGGAGTGGGTCCAGGGTGTCTGGGAGGATGGAGTTGATGTGTGCCATGACCAGCCTTTCAAAGCACTTCATAATTACAGATGTGAGTGCTACAGGGTGGTAGTCATTATGGCAGGATGCCTTAGAGTTTTTGGGAGCAGGAATGATGTTAGTCAGCTTGAAACATGTGGGGGATTACAGACGGGGACAATGAGAGGTTGAAAGTGTCTGTGAAGACGCAGGCCAGCTGGTCTGCACATTTATTTTTAAAAATGACCTTCGTTTTGAAGTCATACCGAGACAAGGGTCTCTTTAACAGATGAGCCCTGCATAAATCATCAAACGCATACAATATACAAAATTACAAAACATATTAAGAAAAACTGACACATTTATCAACATAGAGGTCTCGGATCATTACTCTGAACGGACCAAGGGGGACCAGAACATCTCATTTCAGAGAGCTCTGGAAGTTGTTCCACATGAGGGGCACCAAAAAAAAAAAAAAAAAAAAAAAAAAAAAAAAAACTTTACTCAACTGTGGAGACTGAAGGGGCCTCCAGTGTTCTCCAAGCCTGAGACCGGCTTTGGTCATTTGTAAGTCTAAATTGAATTAATGATGATAGATACATAGGAAGTTTCTGCATGAGAGCTTTGTAGATAAACACAAGAAAATGCTGCTCTCTCCTTACATACAAAAAGGCCCAACCCACTTTTTGATACAAAACAATGGCCATGACAGGGAGACATAGTGGAGTGGTAACGCGCGTGCAAGCTGTTGCTCCCGACGCCACTTGGGTACACTGCAGCATCCACCGAGAGGCTCTTGCTGACAGCTTGAAAGACGTTTTGGACACTACAGTGAAAATGGTTAACTTTGTTAAAGCGAGGCCCCTGAACTCTCGTGTATTTTCTGCACTATGCAATATGGGCAGCGACCATGTAACGCTTTTACAACATATAGAAGTGCTCTGGTTATCAAGGAGGAAAGTATTGACACGTTTTTTTGAATTGAGAGACGAGCTTAAAGTTTTTTCTTTACTGACCATATTTTTCAATTTTTTGCCCGCTTGCATGATGAGGAGTTTCTCACACCTATCTTCTCACAGCCTATCTGGGTGATGTTTTTTCTCACCTGAATGATGTGAATCTAGGATTACATGGACTCTCTCCGCAACTATATTCAATGTGCGGGACAAAATTGAGGCTATGATTAAGAAGTTGTAGCTCTTCTCTGTCTGCATTAACAAGGACAACACACAGGTCTTTCCATCATTGCATGATTTTTTTGTGTGCAAATGAACAAGCTTACGGACAATGTAAATTGTGATTAATTTAATCAGAAGCCACTGCCAGATTTCTGGATAGGGCTGCACTCAGAGTATCCTGCCTTGGCAAATCGCGCTGTTAAGACACCGATGCCCTTTGCAACCACGTATCTATGTGAGTGTGGATTCTCGGCCCTCACTAGCTTGAAAGCAGGCACAGACTGTATGTGGAAAATGATTTAAGACGGGGACTCTCTCCAATACAACCCAACATGGCAGAGTTATGTGCATCCTTTCAAGCACACCCTTCTCATTAACCTGTGGTGAGTTATGTTTGATAATGTTTGATGAACAAATAAGGTTTTATATGTAAGACGGTTAAATAAAGAGCAAAGTTATTGATTATTATTATTTGTGCCCTGGTCCTATAAGAGCTCTTTGTCACTTCCCACGAGCCGGGTTGTGACAAAAACTCACACTCATTCTTATGTTTAATAAATGTATCGTACAGTGTGTGTGTGGCAGGCTTACAATGATGGCAAAAAAACAACAGAGTGCGCTGACCCTGGTGCTAGAGGGGGTATGCAGGAGGTTGAATGTTTGAAGGGGTACGGGACTATAAAAAGTTTGGGAACCACTGATCTAAGGTATTTGTAATTTAATTTACAACAAGCATGGTAGCCGTAGTGGTGCTATGTTTAGGTCTGAATCCAGATTAACATTACGAATAACATTTACAGATTGAAAATAACAGCTGTTTGTTGACCAATGATTCTAGTATTTTCGCAAGGCAAGGGAGCCTGGAAATTCAAGATCACTATTACATGCTACGAAGACAAACCCAGGAATAACATTTGAACCTGTGGCCTTACGAGTGTTGACCCGTTTAAAAAACTCATTTTTTTTCACAGTGTGCATAAAAGGCATTGAGTTTGTTTTGTAGAGAGGCATCGTTGGGCAGATCATGGCTTCCTTTGTAGTCTGCAATGTACTGTAGGCCCTGCCACATGGGTCAAGTGTTAGCACCGCTATAATAGGATTCCACCTTGTTCCACGGGATGCTACTCTTGCTTTTTGTATTCTGGCCTTTACGTCCTCCTCGGTTCCGCCTTGTTTGGTGATGACGCTGCCCCAGTAGATGAAGTAACTGATGTCCTACGTAACACTATTTTCGCCATCACCGTATTCTTACCCCTTAAATTATTGGGATCGTACATTGAGTGGACAAAATATTAGGAACACTTGCTCTTTCATCACATAGACTGACCAGGTAAAAGCTGATCCCTTAATTGATGTCAACTGTTTAATCGACTTCAATCGGTGTAGATGGTGGAGACAGGTCAAAAAATTATTTTTAAGCCTTGAGACAATTGAGACATGAATTGTGTATGTGTGACATTCAGAGGATCAATGGACAAGAAACAATATTTAAGTGCCTTTTAAAATTAGTATTTTAGCATGTATTTATTTATTTAACCTTTATTTAACTAAGCAGGTCAGTTAAGAACAAATTCTGATTTACAATGATGGCCCACCACCACACAAAGGACATCCAAAGGACATCCACACAACTGTGGGAAGCATTGGAGTCAACATGGGCCAGCATCCCTGTGGAACGCAATGACACTTTGTAGAGTCCATGCCCTGACAAATTGAGGTTGTTCTAAGGGCAAAAGAGGGTTCAACTCAATTAGGAAGGTGTTCCTAATGTTTTGTACATTCAGTGTCTATAGAGTTTGTCACCACTTCTTCTTATAACATGATTCAAAATCCTATTTGCATCCTAATAATGTCCAGATATAGGCCTACAACTTATATATAGATAACTCCAGCATTTATATTTCTCCCACTTATATCCATAGAAGATGTTTAACGAGAAAAACGGCTTGTTTCCATGCTGCGTTTGATTCGAGTCATCGACAGTGTTTCCCAAATGGGATAGTTGTGGTTTGTCTTCTCTCTCGTGTATCCTGACTGTCACTATGCCACTAGAATTGACCTGATTTGACCCCGGACTCGTGTAAATCTACCCCCTCTTTCCGGAGGAATCTGGACTCATATACTGTAGATTTGTTTTTTTTTGCTGCACTTTTTTTTCTTCTATTCTGCCCTTGATCTCCTTTTTCCTTCTCTTTTAAAATTAGTCGCTTTGGGGTACATTTCAGAGCTGTGTGACCGTGAAGACTACAGCCCTTTGCTGTGTGTGTGTGTGTGTGTGTGTGTGTGTGTGTGTGTGTGTGTGTGTGTGTGTGTGTGTGTGTGTGTGTGTGTGGTTATGTAGTTTTAGCTGTAACACACTCCCAGGAGTGTGGTAATTTACTCCAATGACTCCCAGACTCATGGTGAGCCTCTTATCTGGGGGGCCACAGTGCCCCCGGTATTAGAAGCAGACCTTATCTCAGATGTGAACCATCTGGACTCCTCGACTCCATGTAAGACTAGTTGATATCTGCTCAAATCTAGGCTGACTCTGTGTTCATTGAAACATGGGTCCTATGATGGGATATTATGAATGGTGACTATGTGGTGTACATTAGAATGGCTGTTGGTCGTTTTCCTCTGGCTCACTATCAGAGGATATGGAATTGGTTAAGCTCGTTGGGTTAAATCTCTTGGGAAATGACAATTTAGCTTAGCTTAGAAAAGGATACTCGAATGCCACTGAAGAGCCTGATTGGTTTTGCTTGTTATCCTGGCTCGTATTGTACTTGTAGGCCTTTTCATGAGATGGATAGAGTAGAGACGTGGCCGTAGGTAGCAAAGTAGAAAGCAATGACAGCCGATAACGAGAGTGAGAGAGTAGAATAACGAAGGATAAAGTGATGGATGAAGAAAGACAGGTTGATCTGAAAATGAAAAAAGGAAAAGGAGAGGTTGATCTGAGTGAAGAATGTACAGTTTAAATATGAATAGGTAGATACAGTATAGATAGATACAGTATAGATAGATACAGTATAGATACGTCTACTTGTTTACCTACACACTAACCACACTTGACGGTTTAGGGCAGAGGTGTCAAACTCAATCAGCGTTCTGGCCATATTGAAAAATCTGTACACTTTCCCTCCGCTGCTCGCTGCAAACGGAACACACGGAAGCAGCGCAATTGGCTTCAGGCTGTTATTTCAGAAAGAAAATGACTCGACTGTTGTCTCATTTATACTCGCTTGTGTGTCCTATTCTCCTTTAGTAGTAATGTATACTGTACCCTGCATGTGAATACTTTATCTTATAATTTTTGGACTACCAATATTAAATTTTTTTTAGGCTACAGTAATGACCCGTTGGAACCGAAACTTAGCATGGACAATGGCACTGACCGAATCTTCTACCAGACCTAAGGTTTAAATGTGTTGTAGGCTACATTTGAGCCTACAACACATTTAAACTTTCGGGCTGGTAGAAGATTCGGTCAGTGCCATTAGTGATGATATGATACAGTGCACTGTCTGGCTCGTGTGTGTGGGGGTCTGGTAGGAGGTGTGTGTGTGGCAATGCACTGCCGTTTGGCTTGCAGCATTTTCACTACTTGTGATGCAGCGTATGGGGTCATTCTATGAAAATGGTGGCTTTTTGAACAGCCAACTTTTACAAATTGTAATTCTTTAAAGAAAAAACTTATAGTGAGATAATAGTTCATGATAATACTAAGAAATTGTTTGGATTAGTAATAATTTACTTTAAACATGCATGTGTAAAGTTTTGTTGTCTGACATTTTTCCATTTATACTGTTGTTTTTTAGTAACATTAGAAATAATTGAGGGTGAGTCATCAAAATTGAATGATCATATCCTTAAAATGTTTACTACTGAATGTAGCAACCGTCAGGTAGATACAAAAAACTATATTCTATTTAATTGGGCAACTCTGATGCCAGAAAAACATAAGATTATTTCAAACAAATTTGATCAATTTATTATTCATATTTTTAATTACAAATAATTTCAGATTTAATAAGGTAGGTTGATTTAATATGAACAATAAAATGAGGGTTATTGGTCAAAGATAAAGACCAAAATATAAAGCTTATTGACTAAAATGTGTCTTTCATAACATAACAGATTCGTTGTCTGTAAAATCAAATCAAAGTGTATTTGTCACGTGCGCCGAATACAGTGAAATGCTTACTTACAGGTTCTAACCAATAGTGCAAAAAAAGTGTTAGGTGAACAATAGGTAAGTAAAGAAATAAAACAACAGTAAAAAGACAGGCTATATACAGTAGCGAGGCTATAAAAGTAGTGAGGCTACATACAGGCACCGGTTAATCAGGCTGATTGAGGTAGTATGTACATGTAGATATGCCTGGCGGTATTGAAGCGGACCAAAATGAATTGACAACCCAAATCATTGCGCAGTCTGGATAGAAATGTGTCAATGGTGGGATTCGGCCCCGTGGGCCTTGTGTTTGACACATGTGGTTTAGGGTGTAGTAGTCTGTCACTCTTGCTGACCTGACACACCCTTACATTTTTTTCAGTCTTCATTTTGGAGAACCTCTCACATTTTAACTAGTCCGTAAAGCCAAATCGTACTGAGCTGGTTATCAGTATGAGGCTTACACTACCTCAGAGTGGATCGATTATCGGTTGAACAGGCACCTTCGGAATTGTTGTAAGAAGTGCTCACTGGGAGTCTGTAGACAGGCCAAAAATCATCTAGTCTCTAGCCAGCGTTCAGGTTGAAGTCCCTCATGTGGGGCCAGTTCCAGGCATATGTGGCATATGAAATAACAATTATAATAACAATTCATGTTTATGTTTTGATGGGGGAACTCAGTCTGGGTTTCAGCTTACTATTGAGAGTAAGAATAGTACAATACAACAGGTGCAATTTCGAAATGTGGTTGCCCATCAGCAGTTTTTCTTTCGCTCTAAGAGTCACTCAATTAGCCATGTCAGCTAACAATTTTTAGATTGGTAGTCTATCCAGCCATCTAAACTTGTAGTCATCATGGCCGAATACCAACACAGGGCCTGTGCCATGGGCCCTGACCTCCAGGCGGCCCCCATTTTTAGATTTTGTCAGTCATTCTCACTCAGATATCATATTAACATGGCGTAAGTTATTACAAAAAGCCCAGCACCAAATCAGTCATTCTCAGTGTTTTGGGAGATAGTTGAGGAGATTGCTGTGTGAATATGACTTTATCCCTCTAAAACCAACCACACACCTCACTTATGTGTTTCCCCAGCATATGAACACCCCTGAGTGTGTCCCAAATGGCACCCTATTCCCTATATAGTGTACTACTTTAGGGCCCTGGTCAAAGGTAGTGCACTATATAGGGAGTAAGGTGCCACTTGGGACACAGACCCAGTCATTACAGGGGAGAGGATATCAATTCACATTTTATTTGTCACATGCGCTGAATACAACAGGTGTAGACTTTACCATTAAATGATTACTTACAAGCCCTTAACCAACAATCCAGTTTAAGAAATGGAGTTAAGAAAATATTTACTAAATGATCTAAAGTAAAAGTGTAAATAGTCTGGGTGGCCATTTGATTAATTGTTCAGCAATTTGTGGCTTTCTGCAAAATCACCGGATGTTTTGGAGGCAAAACATTACTGAACATAACGCGCCAATGTAAACTAAGATTTTTGGATATGAATATGAACTTTATCGAACAAAACATACATGTATTGTGTAACATGAAGTCCTATGAGTGTCATCTGATGAAGATCATCAAAGGTTAGTGATTCATTTTATCTCTATTTCTGCTTTTTGTGACTCCTCTCTTTTTGCCTGGAAAAATGGCTGTGTTTTTCTGTGACTAGGTGCAGGCCTAACATAATCAGATGGTGTGCTTTCGTCGTGAAGCCTTTTTGAAATCGGACACTGTGGTGGGATTAACAACAAGTTTATCTTTAAAATGGTGTAAAATACTTGTATGTTTGAGGCGTTTTAATTATGAGATTTCTGTTTGAATTTGGCGCCCTGCACTTTCACTGGCTGTTGTCAAGAAGTTAAATGTGATATTATGTGCCTTATCGATTTCAAAGAGTTTAATATAAAAGTTCTCTTAGAAGAGGAGTTTTAAGGAAGAGGATAAATGGCCATACTGAAATGGTTCACCACTGTTCTATGCAATGCACTCAACAACCACTTCTATTGCACTTCTAAGCCCAGATTATTTAAATGGTGGGAAACATGAGAGGACAGGCAGGGTCATTTAAATGCTGGAATCCTCTTCATGGGTATGTGTCCCAAATGGCACCCTTTTCCCTATATAGTGCACTACTTTTGGGTGCCATTGGAGACTGAACCCTTAAAGAGAAGCCTGCTGTTTGTGTACTGTCTTCCTGTCTGTGTGATGGCCGGATGGAAGCCCTCTCTCTCTCTCTCGCTCTCTACCTCGCTTACCTCTCTCTCTCTCTCTACCTCGCTACCTCTCTCGCTACCTCTCTCTCTCTCTCTCTCTCTCTCTCTACCTCGCTTACCTCTCTCTCTCTACCTCGCTACCTCTCTCTCTACCTCTCTCTTTCTCGCTACCTCGCTACCTCTCTACTTCTCTCTCACTCCCTGTCAACTTCTGTCTTTATTTTGCGGATCTCTAGCTTTTCTCCCTGGCAACCCGCTGTGCAATCAGACTGCCTGCTTTCTTCTCTCCCAAAGCCACATAATACATTGAAATCATATGCTTCCTATCTGCAGGCACCATGGCTGTGTGAGGTTGAATTGAAGATGAGTAATAACATGAGCGATTTAGCTTGAGGGAGCCGTTCTTTCTCATTTTTAGATTTATTTAAGATGTTTTCATAAATGAGAAATAGTGGGGATCACATAATAACAGCTTATTTTATTTACACAAGATTCTGCTATACTAAAGATTGACTAGATCCAGTATAATATATTATTTACTTAGACATCAGGATAAATCTGTATTTGTCTAAGTTACTGAACAGTTATATATGTATAGCAAAGGCTTTTAGAAATGCTGGTATAGAGCAACTGCTTAAAAGGGGACATATGTGATTGGTACATTCATTTTTGGACCTTTTAAATGAACGATATAGCCATTTATTTGTGAATAATGTAACTTATAAATGCCTCATGAGCTTAGTTAAATTCTTACCCCAACAGAACCCCAAATATAAGCTTGTTTGACTGCTGTGTGGTTTTTTGAATCCCAGATGGCCCTTTAAGTATTTTCAGAGAAGTCAATAGAAGTGTTGTGCATTTGCCCTCTCGGTCGCCATGATCTGTGGTGAGCCATTCTCACCAAAATGAGAGTTCAGAGATTGTTAAATGGTGAAGGTGCTGGTGTCCTCGTCCTCCGAGACAGAGTGTGAGTGTGTTTGCCTGGCGGGGGCATGTGTATTTAGCGAGATCTCCAACGCCCGCTCCTCATTGCCATGGCGACCACCGCACCACCTCCCCCCGAGGCGCTGTCCGAGGCGCTTGGCGACCCTGAGGACATGTCCTCTGAAAGAGGAGCCTATGAAGGCGTAGAGCATTGGGTTGAAGCAGCAGTGTGTGAGCGCCAGGCTCTCCGTCACCTGGAGAGCCCGGTCCAGACCCTTACTGAGGTCACAGTCGGTCACCAGGCCGTAGATGACGTCTAGCGTCCGCCACAGCTTCACCAGGTTGTAGGGCAGCTGGGTGAGCAGGAACACCGCCACCACAGCCAGCAGCACCCGCAGGGCCCGCCGCCTCCTCTCCCTGCACACATTGGCTCCGACCCTAACCAGCGCCAGGCCCACCCGGCAGTAAGACACCCCCATGACCAGGAACGGCAGCAGGAAGCTCAGCAGCACCTCCAACAGCTCCAGGGCAGCCTTGGTCGGCCGAGCCATGCTGAGGGGGTAGACGGCCGTGCAAGCTAGACGATGAGACGAGGGCTTCACCGTGGCGAACAGCATGTCAGGCAGGCCCAGGCAAACCGCCGTGGCCCACACCATGGCACACACTAATATCCACTTTCTCCTGGCCCGCGGGCCACTCGCGGCCCGGCCTCCAGCGTTGTGGACCAGTGCACGGTAGCGGTCCACGCTAACGCAGGTTAGCAGCAGCATGCCGCAGCTGAAGTTGGTGGCATAGAGGAAGGAGGTGAGCTTGCAGGCGACCACGCCGATCCGCCAGCCGTGCACGGCGTCGGCCGCCCAGAAGGGCAGCGTGAGGAGAAGGAGTAAATCGGCCACAGCAAGATTCAGGATACACACGTCTGTCAGCGTCCGCAGTCGCCGTGGCGACGTATACACCACCACGACCAGAGCGTTGCCTGCCACGCCCACCACCAGAGCCAAGGCGTAGACTACGGGCAGGAAGAGACGGCCGAAAGAACGCACCTCCGCTTTGTCGCACACCGAGTGGTAGTCGTCGTAGTAGTCACTGTCGTTGGAGCTGGAGTTGTCGTAGTCGTAGTCCTCGTCCTCCATCCTCTCTGTTTTCTGAGAAATAAGGGACTAAAAGAACATGACATGTTAGGAATGACGTCAAGTCAGTTTAGTCTGTGCTGCTGCATTGTATTAACTTAAAAGATTAAAAGAGACCCGTTGACAAGATCACTATTTTTGTTATAGACAAGGCTTGCTGGTTAAAATGATTATCTTTCACATACTTTAGACAGAATGGATCAAATAATATGAAATGTGTATTTTATCTGAAAACATATATTAGGAGAGAAGTAGAGAATGGCCATCCATCTGAAAGTTGTAATGCACTTACAGCCAATAACAGCATAACGATCCAAGTTGTCAACAACTATAGATTTTTGTTATCACTGCTTTTTGTCCCTCTTTCTGACCCGTAGGGGTTTTACATTGGATAGAATTTGTGGCCAACGCTTGACAGGGTGAGGAGTGTGTGCGTGCTTGTCACAGGAGTTTGGTGGCACCTTAATTGGGGAGGACGGGCTCGTGGTAATGGTTGGAGCGGAATGAGTGGAATGGTATCAAATATCATGGAAACCAGGTGTCGGATGCCATTCCATTTGTTCCGTTCCAGCCATTTTTATGAGCCGTCCTCCCCTCAGCAGCCTCCACTGGTGTGCGTGTGTGTGTGTGCATACTTGCGTGCATGTAAACAATAAGCTCCTTCTTGTTAGGTACGCCCAACACAATAACAAAAATTCCTTACCCCTTGACATGGTGACTATTCATACCCGTAGACTTATTCAACATCTTGTTGTTACAGCCCGAATTCAAAATGTAATATCTCATTTACATAAAGTATTCACACCCCTGAGTCAATACATGTTAGGGTCACCTTTTGCAGCATTTACATATACAGTCTTTCTGGGTAAGGCGCTAACAGCTTTGCACACCAGGTTTGTCAAATATTTTCACGTTATTCCTTTAAAAGTTCTTCCAGCTCTGTCAAGTTGGTCGTCGATCATTGCTAGACGGCCATTTTAAAGTCTTGCCATAGAATTTTAAGCCTTTAAGTCAAAGCTGTAACTTGGCCAGGAACATTCAATGTTGTCTTGGTAAGCAACTCCAGTGTATATTTGGCCTTGTGTTTTGGATTATTGTCCTGCTGAAAGGTATATTTGTTTCCGAGTGTCTGTTGGAAAGCAGACTGAACCCGGTTTTCCTGTAGGATTTTGCCTGTGCTTAGCTCTATTTCGTTTATTTTTATCCCCCTCAAAAACTCAGAGTGCGCACGCGTTTGTGTGTGCGCGCACATTCCTGCGTGAGTGTAAACATTAAGCTCCCTCTTGTTAGAAATCTCTCTAGCTTGAGTTCTCTCACAAAACCTGTCAGTTGGATTCACTTGCACACTAGTACACCCAACACAACAACATAATTCCTTACCCTGTAAAATTCTTTTCCCCTGGACAAGGTGACTATCCCAGAAAAGTCAGACTAATCTTTAAACACTCTTTGTGGTTTCCCAGATTAAGCCTAGTCCTGGACTAAATAGCACTTTTAATGGAGGTTATCCAATGATCTTACTGTTTAGTCGAGAACAACAACAACTTTAGTTGTGATACAAACGTTGGGCTATGCGTTTACATTTTTAATACATTCTAAGGCTACGTGATGTGACTCTTATGACGGCTTGAAAAAAAGTTCCCTGAAAGGCATGAGCTCTGCCTTGTTTCTTGTGCAGGCTGCACACACTTCATCAGTCTCTCATTCACAATTTGAGAAGAACTTGATAATATTCTCACCAGGCCTCTAATTTCACGGCGGCATCCCCCTTTTGTGGCCGTAATGGCCCCTAAAATATCCATGCCTTTTGCGGCCGAAGTGCCCGTTGTGCCCTTGGGCTGAATATAATAATTATAATTCCCTTCTTCCGGCCGTGTTCCGAAGCACCGCTCACTCATATGGCTCTCTCAGATATCTCAATTCTTATCAGCCAATGCCTGTCACCTAATTGGGTCCTTTTCACATGCATCTCAGCTCCAAAGTAGGCTACAGGTGAAACAGACCCATCGGGGACGCAAGAGTGTGCATCCTTCTTATCGAATTCTGAGGTGCATATTAATGATGTTAGAAGAACTGTCCACATTGAGTTTTCGTCAGCCAACAAGACGAGTAGGCCTAACGAACAGCAAGACCACTAGCCTATGTCAATCTACTATCCTCCATAGTACAAAAGTTGACCTATTCCATTGTCCTTCTGTGTGAGAAATAAATATTCCAAACATACTCTGGGACAGTTGTGGGATATGATAGATCGCAAATGAATACAACCACCGGCAATGAGGCTGATGCAACAGATCTGAACGTTTAGTTTAACATGTTGATCAACTATTAGGCTGTTTCTTCGTATTATAAGCGTGAATGTTCCAAAATGCAATCAATTAGCGGGAAGACACTGTTCTCATAAGTGACCACAAATGCTATTATGCATGTTATGTTTTATTATAAAGGTGCTTTTTCTATGGTAAAAATGATCAGCCCCAAATGTGAAACTCACGCGCAGCCTACTGTATGTATGCCAGTTAGGTTCTACAGCGGTTGTGAAGCGGATTGATGTGCTTCATTTTAAGAAGGTATTTGGCCGCTTTAAGTTGTGATAGAAACCTTATCAAAACATATAGGCCTATGGGCTAGGCTACATGAGGTGTGCGACTATGATTTGAAAAAGTCGACAGCAAAAAAAGGCAGGCGCTGTTTCTTGTCTTACTGCACACGCTGAACATCATTCACAAGTGATAATATATAATTCACAAGTGATAGGCTAATATCACCCATCAGACTATTCTTATTTGAATATTGTCTTTACATATACTAAATAATATACACTGTATGTGTGAAATTAGTTTTGATTTATAACGGACCATTATCATGCACCTGTCTCGGAACAGGGGAAGGGGAAAGAAATGCATGTCATCTATGCACTTAAATAGCAAATGGAGGACACTTTTCCCGTGGTTCATTTTCATGCCAGCCAGGCAGGCTGTACTCCTGCTGTAAAGCAAAGCAATATGCTTAATATTAGGAAAGCTGAGAAATAAATATAGTAGGTCTAGCCTATAGAAAGCTAATGGGATCCTCCTCTTTTTAATAGAGGCCATCAAAACTCTGTTTTCTGACGCAATTGCCTAGCCTATAGAAATGTTGTGCAACATGAGCTCATGAGCTCTCATGACGTGTTTGATTAGATTTTCGATTAGATTTGCATTGATGTCAGAGTGATTAGAGGGACAATAGAGGACTGAGTACCAGGAAGTTAGCAGGCTACTAGTAGGCTACTAATGACCATCAGCAGCATCAGAGCTTGGAGAAGCCTAGTTACCGTGACTAAACTGTCACGTGGAATTTGACTGTGGTCATGAATCGTGACCAACGGTGTGGCGGTAATAGGGTCACCGTAACAGCCCTAGTGGAGAGTTTTTCTACGAGCAGGTGTGTGTGTGTTTGACTGCACCGGGCAGTATTTAGCTAGATACAGAATAACATGTGTTTACTATTCATGTGCTCTCTAACAGATAATCAAAACAGGTGAGGCATCGTCTCCTTTGCTGCCTGAGTTTAATAGCGTAGGTATTTTGGATGGCTTCCAGGTCTATTACATTATCCATCAACGTGTTGCTGCTAGCGGGAGAGAGAAATGAGCCGTAGAGCTGCCAGTGTTTGTACTGTTCTCGTGTCCAAATATCTCAAATATTCAGCTGTCGCAGCTGTTCTTTCCTACTGGATGAGATCTCTGTCTGAGATGTATGGCCAAAAAACACATTAATATTCCATCTCTGATTAACTACGAGATATTAAACCTCTAGGAGCATTTTGTGTCAAAAGGTATTTTAAAAATATAAATACATTATAAGAAAACCAGCTGAAAGTAATTTGTTGGCTTAGATGTTCTGTCTGACTGAATATGCCATCATTTCAGAGAATTGTCAGGTTAGGTTCAATCATAAACACACTACAGAACTTTGAACTTTAATAGTCCTAACAATCACTGTTCAGACAATTGAACTTCGGAACTTATGAGTCATAGTTAGGGTTGCAAAGGGAGGGTATATTACTGGAAAATTTCAAAGTGATAACTTTCAAGGAATATATAGAATTTTATCAGGTGACACCTAGTGGCCTTTTTGGGTATTGTCATTATCTCTGGCCCTATGTGTGGCCCTATCACATGTAATATACAGTATATATAAAAGATCAAATTCGACTATTTAAAAATGTAAAATAGAATGACAACGCTGTAAAACATTATCCTAAATATAAACCATCAACTTAGTGAATACCGTTGGTGTCACATATTTTTTGACACTTTTATTTATTTTTCTATGTCAATATGTCTTTGTTGTAAATGTTTTGGGGGGAAAAACTGGTGGCAGTTGTGAAAGAAATACAATAGTTGGAAGAGTTTCAGAGAGTTGCAGACGCCTTTTTTAATTAATTAGGCTATTTTCTCTTGAACCATTATGGTCTATCCACTGGAAACGTATGGACACGTACACTGAGTACACCAAACATTAGGAACACCTACATGACCTAATATGGAGTTGTTGTTGTTGTTTTTTGCCCTCAGAACAGCCTCAATTCGTCGGGGCATGGACCCTACAAGGTGTCAAAAGCGTTCCACAGGCGATGCCGGCCCATATTGACTCCAGTTGTGTCAAGTTGGCTGGGTGTCCTTTGGGTGGAGGGCCATTCTTGATACACACAGGAAACTGTTGAGTGTGAAAAACCCAGCAGTGTTGTAATTCTTGACACGCACCGGTGCGCCTGGCACCTACTACCATACCCCGTTTAAAGTCACTTTAAATCCTTTGTCTTGCCCATTCACGTTCTGAATGGCACACATACATAATCCATATCTCAAGGCTTAAAATCCCCCCTTCAGCTACACTGATTTGAAGTGGATTTAACAAGTGACATCAATAAGGGATCATAGCTTTCACTTGGATTCACTTTGTCAGTCTTAATCCTTTGAACACTCAGTGTATATAAAACAAGTATTCTATATATGAATAGTTAAAAAAAAATATATATATTTGAATATAAATTACCAAAGTTAACATAAATTGCCATTACAGAAGATTCCGGTAACTTTGGTAAACGACCGGTAGCTTTGCAACCCTAGTCATAGTCTTTCTATATATGTATCTGCCCTCACTAGAATCATATACAGTAGGTAATTGTGAAATACTTTAAACTATTTTTTAAATAATACATTTTCAACTTAGTGTATAAAGTAAATCAACTTAAAGTAAATAAAGGAGGTGATTGAGTCTTACCCTCAGTGTCTTCCTGTGGGAGATGTAGAGATGTTGAGGCAGTGGTAATTCATCCAGAAGAGACATCCAGTGGTATGGTTCTGCGCTCCTCATAGTTTTTGTCAGCCCGTTTGTAAATCCAATGCTCCACCTCCCCTCCCTACAATGACCCGCAGTGTGTGTGTGTGTGTGTGTGTGTGCGTGTGTGCGTGTGTGTGTGTGTGTGTGTGTGTGTGTGTGTGTGTGTGTGTGTGTGTGTGTGTGTGTGTGTGTGTGTGTGTGTGTGTGTGTGTGTGTGTGTGTGTGAGAGAGCTAAAGGCTCACACACACACAGCTGGCGGGGCTCCCATGCTGAAGTATTTTTTTGGGTAATTGTAGATTAAATATATGCCATTTATTAATTGTTTGATTATGTGTTTATAAATATTTTTTTATTGGCTATTATTTACAGGAGAGTTAAGCTTTGTGAATTACCTGTTGCTCTCCCCTCTCTTCACAGGATGGATATAAAATATGAGATGGAAAAAGCAACAATAGTCATCATAAAATGGCCACATCCTAGTCTTATTAACTTTTGGTCATGTAGTGTATGTTAGTCTGTCAGACACATACATACACATCACAAAACAAAACCCCAGTCTTCTTCGCCTGGCCAAACATCAGGCTTACCTAGACACAAGGAGAACCTCAGGATTGGGCGGAGACCAGGTGTGTTCATAGTGACAATTTAGTGTGGGCATAAAAGTGTGAAATGTATTTTCTTAGTATCTTTCCAGCAGAGGGATTTTTATTTTATTGTGTGTAGTACACCTCTCTGTGTGTGTGATACTCTCCACACAACACAGTTCACACTATAGAATCACATCATGCTCGCTTCGGGCCTACTTTTGTCCACAGGACTTAATTAATTAGATTTTTTTGGTCTGCAGTTGTGTGATCCTGTAATAATCTGGTGTCCATATGTCTGTGACTCCACGTCCTTCCCCGGGGGACAGGGTACGGTCACTAGAGCAGGACAGTAAACAGGAAGCCAAGCTTTTGGTCACCTCCTCACCTCGCCCCAGGGACTCTGCTGGATCTCTGCGTTCCAGAGTGTGCCCACAACCCACCCCACTCCAGCTTCACCCTACTCTGAACTCATTTCAAAGCATCTTTTCAAGATGGCGGCAAGCATGTTTTTTTTCTTCTTCTCTCTGATCAGTCTTTTTAGCTGACAAGGTTTTCGTGGATTTTTTGGCTCCATTTAGCTTTGTTTCGTCTGGCTATGAACACATTGGACAGTTTAAGGAGTCATACAAGACTTTGATATCCCCGGGCACCCTACTTATCCGAGCAGACACCTGCCTACTACTGTTTTCATCTTTCCACTTGACATACTTGGATAGATAGTTTTTTTAATCTCCCACGGCCCGATGTAGCGCTTGCCTCCCTCCCGGCTTCCGCAGGCCTGTACTGGAAACTACCTCCCCTCCATGGTGCTTCTCTCCTGGCTATCATACTGGTAACACAGCCTCTATTGCGTCGCTGTTTTGATGGGCCCCAGCATTTAAACGCATTGAGTAAGTCTCTCCTTGCTGTTGTTATGCTGGCTAGTTTTGTGCCTTAGTTGTGTCTATTGTGGGTCCTAGTGCTGGCTGGGTTCTAGTCTATGGTAGGGTTCTGGCTTGCTGCCTGTAAATGTGGTGATCCGATAAACTGTGTGATTCAGTCTAACTATCACACTGTGTGGATTGATTGACTTTTAGCTGATTCCTCACCAACCTATTTTATTTGTGTGGATTTGAACTGACTTTTCGCCATATGGGGAAAATGACTTTTTCCAGATTGGGGGCTACCACCTTCAGAGACCACAGTGATTGTTTCATCAAACCTATTTTGCGGCCTCAGGCCCTACGGTGCTAACCTTGGAAAAGTCATTTCAACTTCTACTCCTTCCTCCATTACTAATAGGGATAAACCAAAAGGTGCAGTTCTATGCAATCTTATAGCCATACCAACTATATCAACCATCAGACAAAACCTGCTACTGAACGTAGCTTGTTTGAGTTGGAGACTCTATGTGACTTAAAAAATCGTAAAAGACTTACTTCCTAAACTGGATTACATTAAGATCTGGGCTATGCCGATGAATCCGGACATTCTGGTATCGACTGAAACTTGGATCTCTAGGGACATTTTGGACATTTTGAATATTCATATTGAGGTTTATATTGTGTTCAGAACTGCCAGACAGGGTAGAAGTGGTGGAGTGGCCATTCTACTTTCCCTTTCTCTCTTTACTGAAATCCATTTCCCATGCCCAAAGATTTTAGCTTCTATGTTTAAGTCTTTGTCTGGGGTAAAATGTATCCATAACTGTTAAAGGGGTCTACCGTGTTCCCTCGGCTAACCATTGTGCAATCGGGAAGTTAACTAGTTTGTTGTCTTCTTTAATTGAATCAGAAGTTATTATCCTGGGTGACCTCAATTATGATTGGGAAATGCAGGCTTCAGACAATTTAAAAGACATATGTAATGATCTAAACCTAACCCGCCTGATGACTAAGCCTACACACTAAAGTCAACTCTTCAAAGTCAACTCTGATTGATCTTATTTTAACGAATACACCAGAGAAATAAGTTTCTACGGGTGTCTTCACCCAAGATATTAGTGACCATTGCCCAGTTGTTTGTGCTAGAGATGTGAGAATACAAAAATCTAAGCCTCGTGTCATCACAAATAGGAACTTTTAAAAACTTCAGTGAACAGGCTTTTTTTTACATGATCTTTATTTTAGTGACCTGGATTGTATTTCAGCTATCCCTTAACCTGATTGAGCTTTGAGCCTTTTTGCAGATGTCTTCAATACTATTGTGGGTAATCATGCTTAATATATTTTGATTTGTTTAACACTTTTTTGGTTACTACATGATTCCATATGTGTTATTTCATAGTTTTGATGTCTTCACTGTTATTCTACAATGTAGAAAATAGTAAAAATAAACCCTTGAATGAGCAGGTTTTGACTGGTACTGTATATATATATCAGTGGAGGCTGCTGAGGGGAGAACGGCTCATAATAATGGCTGGAATGGAGTAAATAAATTGGTATCAAAAACATGGTTTTCATTATTATAAGCCATTCTCCCCTCAGCATTCTCCACTGATATATATGTGTATATGTATATGTGTTGTATAATGTGTATATTTATGTTGTATTATGCAGGGCGCATTTCAAAAAGAGTCTTAGGTCTCAATAGATCTTTCCTGTTAAAATAAAGGTAAAAAAAAAAGAAGAAATTGGTAGTAAGAGGAAGGATAGATATCTCCCTCTAGTGGCTGTTCCCCATCTCATCAGTGTTTCCATTGACTTTACTGTGATAATATTACAGTGAAGCCGTATTATGAGGATCACGTACTCTGCCATAGTAAAAATCTCTTCACAATCAATAACACGCTCACACCAGCTAAACCATAAAGAGTTTAGTGGTGATGGAGAAGCTTTGTGTAGTTTAGAAACAAGTTAAAGCATCAGAAGGGAAACAGAAACGTGTCAAATAGAACTGTACTGTGTAGATCAAATGGATGCGGTTCCAGCTGGGAATACTTAGAGGCTTGCATCCCAAATGGCACCCTTTTCCCTATATAGTGCACTACTTGGACCCTGGTTAAAAGTAGTGCACTAAATAGTGGAGGCAGGTAGCCTAGTGGTTAGAGCGTTGGGCCAGTAACCGAAAGGTTGCTAGATCGAATCCCCAAGCTGACACTGTAAAAATCTGTCATTCTGCCCCTGAACAAGGCAGTTAACCCACTGTTCCTAGGCCGTCATTGTAAATAAGAGTTTGTTCTTAACTGACTTGCCTAGTTAAATAACATAAAATATTTTTAAAATGTGGTTGCGTCCCCATTTTGGACGCAACCAGACTCTACCTGTCTGTTTGTAGCTCCATCCACGCTCGGCAGAAGGAACACTGAGTCTATCGTCCACTATACTGAAAATAATCATGGATTGTATATTCTGGGAGTGTGAAAATATTTGCTTACTGGTTTATATGTCCAAACGTCCCAAGCTGAGAATAAATCATCTATTTTGGTTTAGGGCCACTCCTATAGGGTAGAGGAGTTTATTGTTTATTGTTTTAACGTTGATTTAACATGTCTGACTGTTCCTCCAGGTGCTGGTAACCCAAAGTGCAAGGTGGCTATCGTGATGTGCAAGAGCACGTCGAATAACACTCAAAACAGGTACGTTACACTACACAGTCATGTCACAAACAGTGTCCGGAGTCCATTGAAGTGTCGGGTACACAGCCCTTAGTATAGGGATCATTCCAGATATCGTGGGGTGCACTTATGTCAACAGATGTGTTGTTTGCATTCAGTAACAATGCTGATGAAATGTATTTGGTTAAGTTTTGTATTGCTTTTATTCCATACTGTGTTTCTGTCTGTTGGGCACTCTTCTCAGACAGCCTCCTGGCGGGGTATTAGTGCAAAGAAGAAGCTGATAGGATAGAAAAAAATATTTGTTTAGTTTTGTATTCTGGGTCCAAACCCCTGGCTCCTGTGTAGTCGGAAGGAAATCAATCGTCCGATTGGGGTAAAATTTGATGCTTTTAAGTCCTGTTGTGAGAAGGCTTTATACAGAAATGTGTGTGCATGTGTGTTTAGTTCCAACTAACACCTCCGAATGATTTATCTGCCTTGGCAGCCATCTCTAAACCACCCACTATGTGCTATTCAAACAGCCATTTATGACTTTCCAAATTCAATACACACTGCTCTCCTCCTGCCAACCAGCCTCTACTGGAATCCGCTCTCCATTTATGTCCAGTCCCAGATTTTTTAGTCTTGAATGAAAAAGGTGTTTCTGGCACCTGTGGAACAATAACATATAGTTGAGCTTGGCCAAGGACACGGTTCTGTGGCTCAGAGACCTCGGTGGGACCTTGAGGTCCATATTATTTCAGCAGAGCCGTTGACGTAAGGTTCTCTTTCAGTCGTTGAGGATGATGACATTCACAATGCTGTGGAGGATGCTTCCTGTGTTTCTATTGCAGTGGTGCACAGATGACCCCATAGCTAGGATGTGGCACAGATTGGGACATGAAAGCGAGAAAAGGAGAGAGAGAGAAGGACAGCAAGCTAGAGGGAGATAAATTCTAACCTACCCCCAGTTCCCATTTATTCCGGTCTCTCCTTAAGTCTGCGGTCATGTGCCAAATGGCACCCTATTCCCTATATAGTGCACTACTTTTGACCGGAGCCCTATGGACCCTGGTCAAAAGTAGTGCACTAGCCTATTTAGGGAATAGGGTGCCATTTGAGACACGGACTGTGTTGTCCCCTACCAGGATTCAGACCTCTAATTAGCGTCAGTAATCAGAACTGTGTGTTCTCTTCCACGTCATCTGTTTCTCCTTAAACGCCTTCTCCTTATCTCTCTCTCTGGAAAAGTAGAGACAGGTTCCTCTCTGTCTTTCTCTCTCTCTGTCTTTCTCGCTGTCTGTTCACCTCACCACCTCTCCCTTGCTTTCTCTTTTTCTCCCTGTCTCTCTCTCTCTCTCTTTCTTTCACTCGCCACCCAGTTACTGGAAAAGGCTCATCCCCTCTACCTCAGTGAGGTGTGTTGGCCAATAAACGGTGCACCGTAAAAATCCAGCGCCACCGCCTAGTAACCTAGGTGATGCACTCCTCTTCCACTACATAAAACAAGACATTTATCATAGATGTTCTTGATAGATCGTCTGTCATTTTCACTTCAGTGCTTACGTTAAGCCAGACGGGCGAAGTTTATAACGTTACAGTCAGTTAACTGTGAGTATCAACCCCATCCTTGTTTTAAGCTTTGTTACTAGACGGGAAGTCTCTCAGATCTCAGTTGCTACAGCAGCACGGCAGACTCATCCACGCCTAGCTCCTGTTGGCAACCGCAGGGCTGATGAGAAAGAGAGAGCCAGAAAGGGAAGGAAACATGCTTTTCCCATCATGCTCAGTTAGTCCTGGGACAGAGTGTAGACTGTAATCACACCCAGCTCAGCAGGTTTGTTTGGCTGACTCACTTCCTCCACTACCCCTCTGTAGTGCCCACCTGGGTGATGCCATGGTTACCATTTTGTGCCCGAAAGCTCATCGTGAATCAGCTCTAACTCCACCTAATTTATAATTTAGGAGTTTCACCTCTCTCTTCTTCGTGGAAGTTTCTGGCTTATTAAGATTCAGAGCTTGCCTTCTCCCTACACTTCTGCTGCTGCCCCCTCTCCTCTCTTCTCCTCTGACAGCAGCGTCTGCCTCCCAGTCAGCAACGACCTTGGCATCAGAGAAAAGAGAATAGGAATGAAATAGAAAACGTATGATCCGGCTAACTATGCTATCTCTCTCTCTCTCTCTTTCCTCCAACTGTAGCTGACTGGGAAAGTTGTCAGTTTTAGAGGCTAGGTCATGGTCTTTATGTCTCTGTGTTACTGACATTGGTACTGTACTGTAAGGGTTATTTATCTGTAGTATGAATATGGTCAGCTCAGATCTATGCAGCTCCGGTTGTGAGGTCGTTTTGTGTTCCAGACACGGTCAGCACAGTATGATCCTGGTCCCACTGGACACCCCTGGTGTGAACGTGATCAGACCGTTGACCGTATTTGGACAGGACGGTAGGATATTTTCCCCTCATAGACTATATATACAAAAGTATGTGGACACCCCTTCAACTTAGTGGATTTTGATATTTCAGTCACACCTGTTGCTGACAGGTGTATAAAATCGAGCACAGAGACATGCAATCTCCATAGACAAACATTAGCAGTAGAATGGCATTACTGAATAGCTCCATGACTTCCAACATGGCACCGTCATAGGATGCCACCTTTCCAATAAGTCAGCTTGTCCAATTTCTGCCCTGCTAGAGCTGACCCGGTCAACTGTAAGTGCTGTTATTGTGAAGTGGAAACATCTAGGAGCAACAACGGCTCAGCCGCGAAGTGGTAGGCCACACAAGCTCACAGATCGGGACCGCCGAGTGCTGAAGCACATAGCACGTAAAAATCGTCTGTCCTCTGTTGCAATACTCACTACCGAGTTCCAAAACTGCCTCTGGAAGCAATGTGAGCACAGGAACGGTTCGTTGGGAGCTTAATGTAATGGGTTTCCATGGCCGAGCAGCTGTACACAAGCGTAAGATCCTCATGCCCAATGCCAAGCGTCGGCTGGAGGGGTGTAAAGCTCGCCGCCATTGGAAACGAGTTCTCTGGAGTGATGAATCATCTATCATTCCGACGGACAAATCTGGGTTTGGCGGATGCCAGGAGAACGCTACCTGCCCAAATGCATAGTGCCAATTGTAAAGTTTGGTGGAGGAGGAATAATGGTCTGGGGCTGGTTTTCGTGGTTCGGGCTAGGCCCCTTGGTTCCAGTGAAGGGAAATCTTAACACTACAGCATACAATTACATTCTAGACGATTCTGTGCTTCCTACTTTGTGGCTACAGTTTGGGGAAGGCCCTTTCCTGTTTCAGCATGACAATGACCCCATGCACAAAACGAGGTCTATACAGAAATGGTTTGTCGAGATTTGTTTGGAACAACTTGACTGGCCTGCACAGAGCCCTGTTCCTCAACCCCATCGAACACCTTTGGGATGAATTGGAACACCGACTGCGAGCCAGGCCTTATCGCCCAACATCAGTGCCCAACTTCACTAATGCTCTTGTGGTCCCCGTAGCAATGATCTAGTGGAAAGCCTTCCCAGAAGAGCGGAGGCTGTTATAGCAGCAAAGGGGGGACCAACTCCATATTAATGCCCATGATTTTGGAATGAGATGTTTGATGAGCCAGTGTCCACATACTTTTGGTCATTTATTGTATCTGAATAGGCAGATTACTCATTCCCCATACTGTTGGGTGCGTCCCAAATTGAACCCTATTGCCTATGTGCACTGTATGGGGGAAAGGGTGTCATTCGGGACGCAGCCTTGATTTGATTGGATCAGGCTTTCTATGCACATAAAACATGCTGTTATGTACAGTAACCTCAGTTGTTCATCTCTCTCTGTGATTTCCTATGATCTGTTGTATCAGATGCCATTCACGGCGGACATTTTGAGATCCACTTTGACAACGTGCGTGTGCCTGCTTCCAACATTCTTTTGGGTAAGATACGCAATCCTAACGTTGTTGACACAGGGTATACATGCTCTATCACTGGGTTCCCCAACTGGTGGTTTTATTTTGCCCCCCCCCCCCCCACACACAATTTTTTGGAGCAAAAAAATGAGAAGTTTTTCATTGAGAATTTTCATTGTTGGACATAAAACACTGTAAAAACACCAGGAAATCAGTCCCAAGTCATTGTAATCTGTTCCCAAGTACAGTATTTGCACACATAATATGATGTGATCGTATGCAAATGTAAGCAAGGTTTGACATTGTAATTGTTTTGTCAAATATTACATCTGTTTGGGATTCTTGCTGTCAATTTGCAGTCTACAGATTGACCATCCCCTCAAGAAAAAATCTGCCCGCAGCTGAATCTAGTATGATCCACTGTGTACACACTGTGCATGACCCTTAAAGGGGAAGTTCAGTATTTTACAACTTAATGTCAGATGGTACCTCACCCTGAAAATAGTCTGTAGGCCAGGAGAAACTGTAATGCATGGTTTCATTTTTCTGCCAAACCATGCCACTACAACTTCACTTTAGCAATCGTCGGCTAAAGCTTGCTTATCTATGGAACTAACGGGGAGATGCGGTACCTGTAAAAGACAGTTGACAGTAATGGTCTGTAATACTGTCTGTGTGTCTGTCCCCGTGCAGGTGAGGGCCGAGGCTTTGAGATAGCCCAGGGTCGTCTAGGTCCTGGCAGACTGCACCACTGTATGAGGGCCGTAGGATCTGCTGAATGGGCACTGGAGCTGCTGTGCCAACGTGCTGCGCATAGACAAACCTTTGGCAAGAAACTCTACCAGCATGTGAGTGTGTTGGGTGGGGGGTGGGGGGGGGGGGGGGGTGGTGTGTATGTTATCCCACAGTCATTTGACAGACGTTAACATACCATTTATGTGACGTAGTCTGTCCACGAGACTGGTGAGTGTGTGTACATCATCATAACTGTACAGGGCATCGTGGAGCGACATTCCTAATGGTTATGGGCTTTCGTCGCTGTACACAGTCAGAGTGATAGTACCCAGTTCAACTCTGGCTCCGCATCGGTCTAGCCATGATCTTTTGTTCAACAGAAGTGCTGCTCCCTGACTTCTCTGTGCCAGCAGCTTATTCTGATATATCAGATTGATCTCGCCTGTCCCCGGAATATTCTCTTCTTAATAAATCAGTGTCTCTATGGGCCCTGCTCAAAAGTAGTGCACTACATAGGAAATAAGGTGCCATTTGGGACTCCCTGGTCATAGTGGGGCATCAGAACAGGCATCAGGTCATACTCAGCACTATTTCCTGTCTTAATGTGCTCCCATGGCAGAGTCTGGGCCAATAGTAGTGACTCAGCAAGCATCCATCATTTTAGTGACAGCCGATGGGATTAATCTCCTCAGAGATGCCACCGCTGAGTCCCAAATGGCACTCTATTTCCTACATAGGGACTAGCATTAGCGCTCTGGTCAAAAGTAGTGCACTACGTAGGGAATAGGGTGCCATTGAGGACGCCGCCGCTGTCAGATTTGTCTGCGTCGGAGCTGAGAAACGTAATGGTGCTCAGGGCTCTGCCGTGTCAAGTTTATCTTTAAACATTTTGAAATCTAGCTAGCGCTAAGCTGACAAAGGGGTAGTGATGGGAATTTCTTAGTGCTCGATACCCTGGCACAGGGAGTTTGTCTGACAGTGGCAAATGAAAACTTTACAGTGTGAGGATTAGAAATATTGAGTGTATAAAATGAGGATTTATGCCGTGCTAAGGCTTTTAGCGCTGTTGTTGCCAAGTGAAATATGCTAATTGTTGTTGCATTTGGAATCACTGGATGTGTGCGCTGCTTAGCCCGTGCAGATGCCCACAGCACAGCGACTGTACAACTGTAGAGAAACCCTAATAACTCACTATTGGAAAATGTATTTCATCTTATCAAGTTTTTATTCAATTGAGGAAATCACATTGCTCGATAAACCGCTTAATTGCTGAGACCTAGAGGTCCAATAGAGTTACTGTCAAAACGTTTCATGAGCTTTTCATGAGCTGTACGTTGTGATTGAGTGAGTCTGTCTGTCTGTCTGTGTCTCTGTGTCTGTCTGTCTGTATCTGGTCTATTTGCTCTCTCTGTCTCTTTCTGTCTGTCTGTATCTGGTCTATTTGCTCCCTCTCTCTCTGTCTCTCTATTCGCTGTGTGTGTGTGTCTGTCTGTCTGTCTGTCTGTCTGCTTAAATTTCTGAATATCTGTCTGCCTCTGTGAATGTCTGACTTACTGGCTGTGCTGTATGTCTGTGTCCAGGAGGTTGTGGCCCACTGGATAGCAGAGTGTCGCCTGGCAATAGACCAGGCTCGCCTACTGACCCTGCATGCTGCTCACGCTCTGGACACACTGGGCAGCAGGAGCGCCCGGAAACAGGTGACACACACACACCTCATTAGCAGAACAAACCGCGTAATTGTCTCCCTAACTGTTATGTGACAGTTCTGAATGTAATATGGCGTAAAGACTGTGCCTGCTTGAAACAGACCGCCTGGTTATGTAAATGTGTGTCTGAAAACGTCAGAATGTCAATGGGCTGTAAATATGAATTACAGCCATCTGCTTCCTGCTTAGAAAGGTCAGCCTGATATGGCTCTCATGTCACATCTGTATTATTAGTCACTGTGCATACACAGAGGCTTTCAGATCTGTCATACAAACACACACACACACACACACACTAGGTTGTATTCCGAGCTGGCCTGTCCCTATCCGAACTCGAAAACCAACCAAGGGACACACAGAGGTGAAGAGTCACCCGCAGTATCTCACATAATAGGACTCTACAATATGATTGACATGATATCAGCCTGACGCGAGAGCTGAACTGAGGTACACTGACAGGAGAGGTGAGGATAAGGTGAATGGAGAATAGTGGAGATGGAGGGATGAGAGACCCGAGGGTAGATTAGTACATATTTGCATCCCAAATGGCCCCCTACTGTATTCCCTACATAGTGCACTACTTTTGACCAGAGCCTTGTGGGCCCCGATGAAAAGAAGTGCACCATATAGGGAATAGGGTTCCATTTGGGATGCACTCCATGAGGTGAGTGAAGGAGCGAGGGTAGGGAAGGGCCGAGCCAGCGCCCCCACGTTTAATCTGATAAGGGGGACGCGGGAGACGACAGCGAGGAAGACATGGCAAACTCATTGTGACAGCGTGACCCGTGTCTGAGGTCAGAACAGAGATGGACTAAGGAGTGACTACAGAGCTGTCACTCACATCTCCTATCATATCACATCCCCTCACAGACACGATACTGTAGGGTTGGACAAATAGTAGCTCTGATCCAGGGCATTACGCACGGATTGCTGACACAGACGAGGCTCAGCATCAGCAACCCGCACGTAACAGCCTGGATCAGAGCTAAGCAAATAATGTAATACTTATTCTACTCATGTAATCAAGGGAATGGAATGCTACGAAATACATTGGCCTTTTCTGTTGATAATGTTTCAGTACCATGTACAGTGAGTCATCAGTAGTTGAAATAGCTTGGAACAGCTGTGCAAATGGAACAGGAGAACCTGAGGCCTATTCAATTAGTGGCTATACAGCACTATGTTAACAACCTTTCGCCATTATCCTATAGTTCCACTGTGTGTGTGTGTGTGTGTGTGTGTGTGTGTGTGTGTGTGTGTGTGTGTGTGTGTGTGTGTGTGTGTGTGTGTGTGTGTGTGTGTGTGTGTGTGTGTGTGTGTGTGTGTGTGTGTCAATCCCGCCACACCCCTGCCTGTGTTCCATCAGTTTCACGGCGTGGAGATTTTCCCTAAATGCCGAATCCTGCAGGGCTGTGAGTAGCACTCAGTTTACGCTCGGCTCCACACCGCCTGATGTCCTGCTTGTAGCTGTTACAGCAGCACACACACACACCCCACCACCATCAGTGTAAGGAGTTATGACAAGGAGTGGTGTCCTGGAATACCTTGTTTCTTGAATAACACACTGTGATTCTCCCTAATGCTCACATTAATACAGAGATTCTCATCTAAAGACCAGGTGCTGTTTCTGAGAAATATGAGATATCTCTTCCAGGCACAAAGATGTCCCAGGGGTGGATGATCAAAGCCCCCGGCAACACTGAACACGCCACCAGCCAGGTTCTTTCTGGGACGCGTGGCTCGCCCAGCCTGCGTCCCGAATGGAACCCCTATTCCCTATGTAGTATTGCATTTCATGAACCTTAAGTGTTACTGGTCCCCCTGTTAATTTCTTCATAATGGTCTCTTGTAGATTGCCATGATCAAGGTGGTTGCTGGCAGGATGGTGTGTAAGGTAGTGGACACTGCCATCCAGGTGTATGGGGGTGCGGGTGTATCTGGAGACTTCCCCCTCGCTCAGATGTAAGTAGCTGTCATTTAGCTAGTTTAGTCTTTTGTTTTTTAACTGAGGTGACTGCTTTGTTGTTTTTTGATTTTTAGCTTCATTAGAATAATTCAAAGCAAACTTTATCAATTGTCATTTAGCGATACAGCTGGTTCCTTATGACCCTCGTTTGTTTTGATCCAGACACTGCCAGGCGGTGCTGCAGGTCTGCACATTACAATGTCACAATTTACCTGTCCTCTCGCCCGCTTCCTCAGAAAATGTCTACGGTTGTAGCTAGGACTGTGACGTCATGACATTTTGGCAGCCTGTTATTGTCATGCAAAAGACTGCCGGTCTCACGGTAATTGACCGTTAATTTAACATAAAGACGTTTAGCCTCTCCAGGCCTCCACGCATACAAGCCACTGATGCGCGCCATTGGAACATCTACATTAATAAAAGTCTAAGAAATCAATTTAATATACACCATCACAATATGACCATTATTTATTTTAAGCAGGTCTAAAGAAACATTATGATATTGTAATGAAACAGCAGAGAGCAGGTCTCGAACCCTCGACCTTCTAGCCCGAAGTCCAGCGAGCTATCGACTGTGCCGCAAAAGCAAAAGGCAAAGTCGATTTCCACGCTTATAAACCCAGGATCGTTACAATATGAAGAAAATGTATTTCAGAAGAACATATTTTGAGTTGGTCTACTGTATGTTATCTGGCTATGAACCAGGCCATAGGCTGTAGGCTTGTTCATTTAGCAGACAAGATATGCAGACAAGATATGCCATTATTTTATATTAAATGATTTTATATTAAGAAGAATATAATTGAACTTAGCTGAATAAAATAGACAGGATATTTTTCCCATTCCGGAGCGAGTGCGCATATGAAGTGGCTATGTTGAGCGTAAAAGTGATCATTTGAAACAGGCCCTATATGCTAGATTCAGAGTTATTTGGAAACTTTAGTTGTGAATGATACAAACCTTAGAATGTCTTAGAAATCCAAAAATATATGGGCTGCATGATGCGACTTTAGGCTATCGATGATTTGAGAAATTCGCTAAAAAAGCTTGCGCTCTGTTCCTTGCCTCAGCCTGCACACGCTGTTCTCTCATCAAGTGATCATATTTTCACCTATCAGTCTATTCTCAATATAATCCTGTCTTCACTAATATGGGAAATTTGTTTCGATTTAGAATGGCCTATTATCAAATGGGCAGGAGAAAAAAGACATGTCCTCCGTAGCGAATGGTTGCCGCTTTCCCTCCGGTTAGTTTTTCACTGATGTGGGGTAGGCTACTTTGGTTTTTATAGCGGAGCATGTGTTTAATATGAACAGCTGAGAAATACACGTAGTAGCAGCTGTGATCCTCCCCATTTCTTTTGGCAACCATTAAAACGCTGCTTTCACACGGGATTGCATATAGAAATGTCTGGGCTTATAAGAAATGTATTTCACTTCACGCATCAACCACTGTTTGAGGAGCATGCGGCCTCTCGCTGCGAGACAGATGATATTCCGCCCAAACTCTGTATGCCATGGACTCTCTGACCCGGTTACTGCAGCTACCCAGTGCTTAATTTGGGAAAACAAGTGAAATCTTTTTGGGAACATCGCTAGTTTTCACAACAAAACATATTTCATTAAACCGTTGACAGCCACTCGTTCTGCGTGCTGGAGAAAGGAATGAAAGGGAGAGAAGAGGATATGGAAACGCACAGGGGTGAGATATTCTGTAGCTAACGGTATTGTGTCAGCCTATTAAAATATAAAAATTGCCCTATTACTAGGCTATACAAAATGAAATATAAATGTAGTATAATTGTAGGGTATCTCTGTAAGCCGCCCTGCACATCAATGAACCAACAGCATCGCCTAGGCCTATACTTTTCTCCCAGACTCGTGGTTAGAAAGTTGTACCAAAGACATCTTAAATCAGTTTTGTTTCGTGTTTTTCTGCTGTGTGTAATATGCTGTAGGCTATGTATTGTATAACTGCACAATCATTATTTTAAGCTGTAATATGCGTATGGGTGTTTTGAATTAAATCCGCAATATGTCATTTTTTGGGCTACCCGAACAAATTCACATAGAATCTTTTACTTTCGGTTTTATACACCAGCTTCAAACAGCTGAAAATACGATATTTTTTCTTAAGTAAAATATATTTCACAGCAGTTTAGATGGTACAATGATTATCTACACCATACTTGCTTGTTTTGTCCAGAAATTAGGCAAACTATTCGAATTGTAACAACCAGGAAATGGCAGAGCAATTGCTGCATATTGCACCTTTAATCATCACCTTAGAAAGCGCTGTCCATTTCGTTGTTAGGCTTCGAAACAACACCCACAACGACCATGTTTTCCACTCAGTTTCAACCTTGTTGTTGAAATTCTTTCCTCAAATGAATCATCACAGTGAGGTGAGTTTTAAAAGCAGGATACTGTTTCCATGAAAAGTGTTTGATTCGATTTTTGATTGCATTTGCATTGATGTCAGAGTGATTAGAGGGACAACGGAGCGCTGAGTACCAGCACATTAGCGATAGCCAGTTGGATACTGCCAACGCATGTCCAGAGTGCATAAAAGGAGATTACCGTGACTCAGCGGTCACGTGGAATTTTACAATGGTCATGACTCATGACTGCCGGCGTGGCGGTAATATGGTCACCGCAACAGCCCAAGTCACAGCAGACAAACACTGTGAGATGGAAAAATGCTTTCTCACAAGGTCGACAGGCAGGCAATCTGCCACTGAGCATCAGCCACGCAGACAGTGATGGGTGGCAGCTCAACGCTTACAACGGAAGATGGACACAGGCAATGGGGAAGAAGAGGGGAAAACATAGGGAAATGGCTTTGAATATCAATGATCAATTACCATTTGTGTGTCTCAAGTGCAAACTACAGTACTAATAGAGTCTATTGTCAGAAGACAAATGACACTTTCATCTGGCCAAGTTCTCTCTCTCACTCTCACACCCCCCCTCTCTCACTCTCACTCACTCACTCACTCACTCACTCACTCACTCACTCACTCACTCACTCACTCACTCACTCACCTCAAGGCTACAGGGTATTTAACTGTCTCTATGATGTCTTAAGCCATACACTGTTCTATTGCATGTTAAGGATGCTGCTGTATCACCGGAATCAGCTACAGTATGTTCTAAATAATTATTGTTATTGTTCAGATGGAGTATGACAATGGTTCATTCATCAGTGCACACTCCAGCAAAATGTACCAAAACGTTTTGAAGCGAAAATAAGCGTTTCTTATCGGACATGTTCCGGTTGTGCCTCCCTGTCTCAGTCCCTTTTCTTCCGTTTGGTGCATAATAAGCACGACCCATTTGTCCCTCCACAGGTATGCGTACGCCAGGACTCTGCGCATAGCAGACGGGCCAGACGAGGTGCACATGTCGTCCATCGCCCATTTGGAGCTCAGGGACCAGATGAGGAAAGCCCAGGCCAAGCTGTGAGGTCTTGCAGGGGTTAACAGGATGGGTTAACACACAGGCAGACCTCAGACAGACCGCAGGGGTAACTGAAGGGTTAATAGAGGTTTTAATTAACACAGATTAATAGTGCCGTGAAGGAGCTTCATCTGTCACGGGAGCTACGGGCGATTGATTGACAGGCCAGTCTCGCCTACAAGTCACTGTGGGTGCCAATCGTAGATCTCCACATACAGAGATTCTGAGATTTGCATATCTAAAAGATGATCATGATCAACTCTTGTTCTGCCTTAATGTGATTGTGGGGGAATAGCAGTCTACTGTATTATGGTATGAAGATCAGGTAGAACAAGTGTTGTCTGCTGGACTACAGATGACGCTAACAAAATGGGGTATCGTGTTGTTCGATTCAATAAAATGGAGTAATTTACAACTAAAATGACATACACTGCCTTAATATGCTCATAAGATATGTAAATAAAGATTTGGATATGTGGTAAATCGCATCATTTTTTGAATTCATCATGATTATCGCAAGGACTCCTTCATATGCATGTTTCGCAACACAAACGTTTATGTATTTACAATTACCTTGTGGCTATAATGCCAGAGATTGACTGAAACACCTCCTGCTGAGACTGAGGTAGTTTTAATATGGACACCTCAGACTTGGACCTCACCTTGGATCCTTGCCCTGGAGTCACCAAGCCCTTGTTCTGACAGTACGTTCACACAGTAGCTTTGCTGGGCATTCAAGACTTATCTTCTGTGCAAAAACACTCAAACCATCTCCATTAATTATGTCATGAGCTTCCTAGTGCTGGCGAAATGAATAAAAAAATTAAGTGTTTTTTTCTTTCCACCAAATTAAGTTGGACTTCTAGAACAGATGGCTTACACAGTCTTACATCTTGAGGATTTTTTTCCCCCGCTAGCAACTGGTCCAATGCCCATAAATGTTACAGAATAGTCGCCCTCTCAGCACAAAGGTTTGCCTGCTAGTTTAGACTCTTCCCCTGATCCTCCTTGCCTTGGGTATTCACTTTCTGCAGCCCAAACGGCACCCTCTTCCTTACATACCGCACTACTTTTGACCAGGACCCATAGTGCTCTGGTCAAAGGTAGTGCACTATGTAGGGAATAGGGTGCCATTTGGGGATCTGACATCTGTAATTGAATCTGTGACATTTACCCCACTAATCCACAATTTCTGAATAACTTCTGGCAGTTTCTCAGATCCCGTTGTGTGGGAATTCAAGGTGTTGCACTGGGCAACAGGGAGGGAGAATTGGGATTTATTGGACTAATGGAACAGCCTGTTTTTTGGGAATAGTGAAATGTACTAGTCCATTTGTCAAGGTGAAGCCCAACTCTGTCATAGACTAAACTGGAAAATAACAAACCTCTGTAGCCTTATCAATCAAATGTATTTATAAAGCCCTTTTTACATCAGCCGATGTCACAAAGCGCTGTACAAACAGCAAGCAATGCAGATGTAGAAGATGGGGCAAGCGCTCATGAAGTGTCCTCCTACATTTCGACTTCATTTGAATCTGATATATGCGCAGAATTACCAAAGAATCACCTTTTTAAAAATACAATTCTGTAAAAAAAAATTTTTTAAAGTGTAAATCAACAGATCATAAAAGACAATATTAAAGGGGATTTCAAAGATACTGTATACTTGTCCTCAGCAATGTGTTTCCATTATACGTATATATTATACCATTTTAAAATAATACATGTAAAACCAATATGTTTACAAAGAGAATATATAAAGTACAGTTCATGAACTATTAAAGCAGTAGCGCTTCAGCAAATCACTTGTTTAATTAAATGTTTTTAGGAACAAACAATCCTGTTTTGCACTGCATACGCCTTCCCCTAGATGTCAGTAAGCAGTGAGAATTGGAATGGGGTGTCTAGGTAGATCTGAGGCCGAACAAGAGGTCTTGGAACCGGGGGTGCAATCTTTTCTACGTTCGTCATGACGCGAGACAGACCTCAGGATTGCGGTCTGAAAAGCTGTTGTTATAGGCGCTAGATATACCCGGCTCTGATTTTATTCGATATACGTGTTAAAAACATCATAATGTAGTTATTTTAAACCGAGTTATATCAGTTTATATCAGTATATTGCGATTTTCGGGATTTTCTTTGTTCTGCGTTATGCTGAGTTGGACACATCTGCACCATATGGCTAATGTTTGCTGCTAATTCCAAAGTTGAAGACGACAATCTACAACCGAGCAACGATTATCCTGGACAAAGGACAACTTGTACAACATTCTGATGGAAGCTCATCAAATAGTAGGAACAATTTATGATGTTAATTCGTATATCTGTCGAAATTGTTCAGACTAATATTCCGCCATTAATTTCGGTGCGGTCTCGCTTTAACGCACGCTGTATGTCGTAGTAACGTCAGTTTTAAAAATCTAACACAGCGGTTGCATTAAGAACTAATGTATCTTTCATTTGCTGTCCAACCTGTATTTTTTAATCAAGTTTATGATTAGTTATTGATTAGATTAGGTGCCTCTCCCAAGATTTCTCCCGACATTTTGTTTGCATTTTGGCTACTATTCATATTGTATAACCACGATTTGTGCCGCTAAATATGCACATTTTCGAACAAACCATATATGTATTGTGTAATTTGATGTTATAGGACTGTCATCTGAAGAAGTTTGAGAAGGTTAGTGAAAAAATTTATATCTTTTGCTGGTTTATTTGTTATCGCTATTGTTGGCTTGAATCAATGCTGTTGTGTGGTTGGCTATTGTAGTAAGCTAATATAATGCTATATTGTGTTTTCGCTGTAAAACACTTAAAAAATCTGAAATATTGGCTGGATTCACAAGATCTTTGTCTTTCATTTGCTGTACACTGTGTATTTTTCATAAATGTTTTATGATGAGTATTTAGGTAATTCACGTTGCTCTCTGTAGTTATTCTAGTTGCTTTGGTGAGAGTTGTGATGGTGGCTGCAATGTAAAACTATGATTTATACCTGAAATATGCAAATTTTTCGAACAAAACATATGCTATACAATAAATATGTTATCAGACTGTCATCTGATGAAGTTGTTTCTTGGTTAGTGACTATTTATATCTTTATTTGGTCGAATTTGTGATAGCTACCTATGCAGTAAAAAAATGGTGGGAAAAAAAAGTTGTGTCTTTTGCTATCGTGGTTAGCTAATAGAAATACATATTGTGTCTTCCCTGTAAAACATTTTAAAAATCAGAAATGATGGCTGGATTCACAAGATGTGTATCTTTCATCTGGTGTCTTGGACTTGTGATTTCATGATATTTAGATGCTAGTATTTACTTGTGGCGCTATGCTAGGCTATGCTAGTCAGCTTTTTTACTGATGAGGGTGCTCCCGGATCCGGGATGGTGACTCGTGAGAAGTTAATGGGAGGGGGGATTGTGTGGGGTTCGGCGTATTTTCCCATTAAGGAATATGCTCCGGGTCGTCCTCTTGGCTTCGCCTTCTTCCTCTCATTCTGCACCTGCCTCCGTACTCTGGTTACCTGGAAGAACAATGACATGACGTAAGACTTCAATGACACAAGGTTGAATGCAGGTCGACCGAGCATTGCTAAGATAGCCTCTCAGAGACTTGGGCAACTCTTGCTTAGACTGAGGCTGTCCTAATATGGACACCGTACATGTACTGTGTCATGTCATCAGTACGTTTGAGGATCTCACGAAACAAACAGTTCTGATATTAACATAAGGACCGGTATCATATGATGGTCTGATCATGTGTTGTCGTGGCAATGTTGTGTACCTGTAGGGAGGCACTGGGGTTGTTGTTGCGGAGGAGAGAGAAGGATCCCACTCTGGATTTATACTTGTTCTTCTTGGTCCCCGACTGGCCTAGGTGTCTCCTGGCCCGCTCTGTCTGGAGGAACAACAGCCCCATTGGATCATTTGAGACCTCTCCCTCCCGTCTTCATCTATCTTCCCCTCCCTCCTTCCCTTTCTCCGGTCTTACCTGAACTTTGATGAGTGTGTTGGGGAAGCCCTTGGCTGAGAAGGACCCAGGAAGCAGGGAGTTCCTCCCCAACTGTCTCTTCTGTCTGTCCGATGGCACGTAGTCACCCGGCCTAATCTTTTAAGACATACATGAGGCATTCATTACATTCTTGATGAACACGGAGCAATTTTAGAGGGCTGAAAAGCATAATATGCATGCCACTGCCCTTACAGAAAAACAACTCGGAATTTCACGTGGTAATGTGACCGCATGTGATCGCATGTGAAGTTAATGTGCTAACGTGACATGTAAAAGCAAAACGTGCGACACGTGATAACACGAAACTACGCGTGTGAAAACATGATCTTGTGAAATAAATGTGACAACATGGTTTTTCACGTCTTTATTCCACGTCAAAATGCAATTCCACATGAGAGTTTGATTTTTACATGTGAGCATTTCTGCTCAACTTGTGAACTCAGCGAAATGCGATTTTTGCACGTGTAACTGCAAATTATACGTGTTTTATATGTAAGGGCTCCCGAGTGGCGCAGCAGTCTAAGGCACTGCATCTCAGTGCTAGAGGCATCACTACAGACCCTGGATTCCGGGCTGTATCACAACCGGCCGTGATCGGGAGTCCCATAGGGCGGCGCATAATTGTTCCAGCGTCGTCCGAGTTAGGGGAGCGTTTGGCCGGGGTAGACCGTCATTGTAAAATAGGAATTTGTCCTGAACTGACTTGCCTAGTTAAATAATACAAGTAAATGTGGGTTTTTAAGGTAAGTGGTACGCTGTTCAGCTAAAATAGTGTAAAAAATCTTTAATTAATAACAATATGATTACATTTGACATGATCACTTAGTGCTGACTTTTCAATATGACCCCACCTGGGACTTGAACTCACAACCTCTGGAGCTGGGATACGCTGAGCTCTCTGCTGCGCCACAGTCTAGCATTCCTCTGCACACGCATTACCAATAATACATCTCTGCACTTAGCAAAAGAGTGCCATCTGCACTTCTATTTTAGTTATCAGTTAATCGGACTATTCTGTCATTGATTTCAATTACTTATTTCAGCTATTTAAAGGTTTTCTGAATAGTTGTCTACTGTTTGTGGGGGATATTATTCTGTTTTAATGTTATTCCTGCATTACTATGATAACTATAATGTTTTTTCTTGAGTGTATTTTTAACAAAGCTGAGGTTTTACTTAAGTCCAAAGTGCAGGAATACAGGTGAAATCAGTCATTGACACAGATATGGCGGCATAGCAGGAAGATCGGAATGCCATGAAACTAGAGGTTGTGGTCCATGTATGTCAAAGTGTGTAAAATATGTAAATTGCAAACCCTACGTTAAAAGCACTGTTTGTGTGTGTATCCTAATTACACTTTTTTTTGTTTGCAGCATCTGTGAAATATCATGTGAAAAATATTCACGTGGAAATTTCACATGTGAAACTTCATGTGCAAAACGTGGAAATTTCACATGTGAAATCGTGGTTTTTCCGTAAGGGTGTGGCTTCAGCAATACAGTAGTGTTGTATAACTATGTACAGTTACAGTAGACTAATTGGTTGTATTGTATTACAGTTGTTGGTAGTCTTTATATAAATGCTTACACCAAGTGCAGAGAATGCCCCAAGTTTTCCTCGCTGTTGGGCACAAGAAAGATATTCCATTAAAATCATTAATGCAGTTTGGGAAAAATGAAATGCCTTCCGCAAATGTAATTGTATTAAGTGCAGCCAAAGACATCTGCCTAGAGTCAGAGCATCAGGCAGATGTCTTATCCACTGAATCCACATGCATCGTGTGTGTGTGTGTGTGTGTGTGTGCGTGCGTGCGTGTGTGTGTGTGCGTGCGTGCGTGCGTGCGTGCGTGCGTGCGTGCGTGCGTGCGTGCGTGCGTGCGCAATGAATTTGGTGAATTGATATTTAATATTAATAGTCAATATCTTAGGACAACAAGCATTTTAGTTGCATTGATCTTAGTGTCTAATTGGAATCAAATGCCTCCTGGGAAGTTATCATTACACAGCCATATGTCATGCATACACCAACCCAGAGTGGGAAGTAATCCAGTACAAGGTGGGATCCCTCTGTGATAGAGAACAGACTGTGGTAGGATGTCTTTGTGGAGAGGGAGGCTCATATACCTGTGGCTGTTTCTGGTTCTGGGTCTTTCTTGCAGCAGATGGCTCTAGGCGCGCAAGCCCTTCTTTCTGTGAGAAGAGCGTTTTACCACGTGAAAAAAAAAAAATCTTTATTCCACATATGTAATAACACCACAACCCAACTCATATGCAATTACAACATTTTTATATTACCACATGTTTGTACGTCGTTACATTGTTATTACACAGGTATAACGGTAACTTAAAGTAAATAAATAAAAAACCATATTCTGTCAGGATGAGTGTGGTAAAACAGTGACCATATTGTTGGAGTTAGGAGTAAGTTTCACTAGAACAAAGTTTTGTATTTCCCCTTTCACGGTGTACATCCTCTCCATTGACATATCGCTCCCTGAGGTCACTTCTGCTGAGACAGAAACAACTACTGCTGAGACTGATATGGTGTCCAATATGGACACCATACTATGTACCAAGGTCAGTACATAAGCCTTGTACACCCCACAATCCAGTGCAGGTGGAGTGCTCTTCAGGTCACATATCCCTCAATACATGGACTCGCCCTGTTCTTTTTTTTATTTCGTTATTATGAAAACTTTCCGGGTAGTCCATTTTATCCTGTGCTAGTTGTTGGCGAGCACCGTCAAATACCCCTGTAATATATTCTGTTCCGTTATCCACATTCACTGTGACCTTGGTGGAAAAAGGCACAGGCAAATAAACTCGTTGAATTCAAAAGAGTTTTCTTCAGTAATGCTGCCCAGGGCAAAAGAGAGCCCAACCACATCTGAAGTTTATAATTGCACACACTGTAATAGTGTAATTACACACAAAACACATTAAACCTTCCACACGGAAAATACATCTAGACTCAAAAGTCTTTCATGTTGTGGGTGACAATCCTCATTTGAAATACTGCATCTGCTGGATCTATTGGCCAGATGAGGAGGATTCCGTTGGACAGAGCATGGCGAATGTCCACAAAGAATGTCAACCGCAAATATGGCAGCTCAAATAGCTCTGTGGCCACACGAAAGGTCTACAGAGAGTTTGTTCCATCAAGGTTATTCTTGGGTGCATTTGGTAATAGTACGACTGGAGACTAGGTTACAATGAGACTTTGTTTTCAGGTTACTGGAATGTGTAACTCTGTTTAACTCTATGCAAGTGTTCCACTCAAAATATCACATCCTCGACCACTATACATGCACACATACTGGCTTTCTTTGGCTTCTGAGCTAATGTTGTTACTGCAGTGTCTGGGGAAGTGTCTCGAATAGCTTGTAAAAAGCCATTTCATCGTGTTTCATCATGAAAAGAATTAAATACATAATAAAATCCGTACAAAAAAAACCCTCACCCCGGATCTCTCTTTCCGGCACCAACACTTTTCAACTCCATCTACCTGATCACAGGAGCTCATCCCCAAAACAGAACAACCTGAAGTCCCGATCCCTTACCTTTCCTCCGGTGGTCTGCCCGCTGACACAGTTCTTCCCCTGTGATGTCCCAGTACAGTCTGCACCATGTGTGAGCTGGGGCAAGCTGCCCTGCAGACAGAGAAAAGTTAGGCACACCCAAAGAGCAGCCTCCATGATGATCCAGGCACTGGGGCCCAGCCCCGTCAGCACCCTGCTTTATACCCTCCCCTCCTTACGTAATGACGACCAGATGCAGAGGAACAGAGAAACGGGGGCCATGCCAGCTTCACACAGACAAACAGCATTGCACAACATCGCAACCCAGCGCTCTCAATGCCAGCCAGCGGTTCTGCGGTTCTCCAAAAACACATCAGTCATCTGAAGGTCCTCCCTCAGTAACCGCTCCCACCACCCCCGCACCAGCCCGGGACAGCGAATTAAATCCATTTTCCCTAATGCTTGTACCTTAACTGCTGCGAGAGAGAGAGAGAGAGTGTCAAACCTCTGTTGACAACACTTGACAGATTGGTGGCTCTCTTTTCAGAATATACTGGGAAAGAGCAGTAGGTTTGAGTTTGTTCCTTGGTTCGCTGAAGAGGCATCGATCTTTTAACTGGGTTCACACTGCTCTACCTCACCCGAATGAAATAAATGTCTTTAAATATTTTCATGGTAGAATCTTTTTTTTTTTACTAAATATTATCCCAGACTGCCCCTTTAAACCCTTTCTGTTGGCTTGGAGCTTCTGGTTGTGCTGAGGGCATGTGTAGTCCACCCATATAGGATTTCATTTCCAGAAGTACATCAATCAATGTAAGGGTTTGTCTACAGTAAGTCAAAATGGACAGTTGTAAGGAAACTGCAGTGCTTGTACATTTGTCAAGACATTTTTTATGCTGGTGTGTTTTTGTACGATTCGATTTCGTCCGACATTTTGTTTGTTTTTCACAAATTGGCAAGCACATCCATATGCTGTGCTTATCCAAGTAGAGTGAGTGAATGTAACATGCTGACCAGACCGGACACATCGCGTGCGCGAGCGTCGCAAAATACATTTAGAAATCCATGTTATTCAATTATTGCACCCACACTGCTCGCGCGCGCCAACGAGCGTCTGCTAAAATAGATGGCTAAAATAGAAGTCATTCCTAATTCTGACGCAGATCACGCAGCAAGTCCTGCCTCTCCCATCTCCTCATTGGTTTATAGAAGCAGGTACCCACGTGCCATCTCCTCATTGGTTATACCCACATGGGTGATTGAAAGACAAACTTTGTTGCCGGTTGTCGTGGTAATACAATGAAAGTTTAGATGCGATCACCATATAAATTCAAATATGAAAAAGCCTGGAAGGAGGAGAGATGACTAGAAACGATTCGGTTGGCTGTTTTATGTGTTGATTAATTGTCGGAGTAGAGGTCCTTGTGCATTTCAGGTAAAATAACAACTCAATGTTTATATCCCAGGACAAATTAGCTAGCAACAGCAAGCTAGCTAAATAGGACAAACCGCGCACAGCCGGTTTGGGTTCCGTGTAAGGGGGCCTGTCTAGTAGTTTTATTTGGCCATAAAAACAAAACACGCCATTTTATGGATGAATGTCTTGATCCAGAAATGGCAGGAGAATACAGCAAGCACCCTGTGTGAAGGACGATGTAGGAAAGGACGGAAAGAGTGAGCGAGGAGGGAGAGAGGAGAGTAAGGCCTAATGTACTCGCGCTTCTATTGCTGTTCCTCTTGGCTAGAAGGGAACGTTAAATTGTCCTCAGCTGTGATTGGAAACGTGCTGCTGTGAAATACTGAACATAGTGTGAGTTTATTCATTGTAACTACCGCCTCATGAGACCCTCATCATAGATACAATGGCTGTGAAAAATGTAATATAATATCATAGATACAATGGCTGTGAAAAATGTAATTTAATATCATAGATACAATGGCTGTGGAAAATGTACTATAATATCATAGATACAATGGCTGTGGAAAATGTAATATAATATATATATGCCTAGAAGGTGGTACCTGACAGGTAAGCATGGGGGATAGAAAGAAATAAGGTATAGGTAGGATGATGATGGTGTTTCTGTTTTTTACGAAACATAAATATTGGAGGCTTGGAGAACGACTGACAGTCCAGCAAAGGGAGACATGGGAGAGTTAAAAAGCGTGGTCATTTTGGAAGCCTTGCTAAGACTGGAATGCAACCCGAGGGAACTACGAACACTCCATCATGTGAGGCATTTTAACATGTACTTACCATCCATCAGTCTGACAATCCTTTGGAAAACAACTTGCGTTTGTTTTGGAAAGGAAGACATTTTAAAAATCAAGACACATTTTGGGTTATTTATTCACATTTACATACTGATAATATAATTCAGAACACTGTATTCACATTCGCGTACTGGAATTATAAACATAACTGAATGTGGGGAATGTGAGAGAGAGATTGTAGAATTCATTAATTGTAGAATAATATATACTGAAAATCATCATTTATATGAAAAGCAATTTCCCTATGTTTTCCCCTCTTCCCCATTTCCTGTGTCTATCTTCCATTGTAAGCGTTGAGCTGCCACCCATCACTGCCTGTGTGGCTGAGTGGCAGCCTGTCTGCTTGTCGACCTTGTGAGAAATAATTCTTCCATCTCACAGTGTTTGTCTGCTGTGACCGCAGACATTGTCTGAGGAAGCGGGTTAAAGGACAGTTAAATTATGACATGGTAATGTGTGGCACCGCAGCACCGCCTGGTAGTATCTGGATCAAAACAAACACGGGGAATGTCATAAGGAAATGTCACCCGTTGTATTTCTAAATTAAAATGGCTTCAGTTTGCTTATAAAAAATGTTTTACCCCTTTTTCTCCCCAATTACATGGCATCCAATTGGTAGTTACAGTCTTGTCTCATTGCTGCAACTCCCGTACGGACTCAGGAGAGGCGAAGGTCGAGAGCCATGTGTCCTCCGAAACACAACCCAACCAAGCCACACTGCTTCTTGACACAATGCCCATTTAACCCAGAAGCCAGCTGCACCAATGTGTCGGTGGAAACGCTGTACACCTTGCGACCGTGTCAGCATGCACTGTGCCCGGCCCACCACAGGAGTTGCTAGTGCGTGCCGACGCTGTGCCAATTGTGCACCGCCCCATGGGTCTCCCGGTCGCGGCCGGCTGCAACAGAGCCTGGACGGGAACCCAGAATCTCTAGTGGCACTGCTAACACTGTGATGCAGTGCTTTAGACCACTGTGCCACTCGGGAGGCCCTGCTTTGAATGATTCTAAGCTAAAAAATATACTGATCTACTGATTAATAGTTACGTAAATAGTATAGGCACTGATATACTGTATGTCTATCTTTGCTAAAAATGTAGGCCTAATTCCTTTCTGATTGATCAACTGTGTTCAGCTCATAATTTCAACATAAACTCTACAGGTCAAAAATCATGTTTCTTTTTTTCATGATTTCAAGCTACAGGAATGGAGTGACTTGTCTCACTTGGGGACCATCCATTCTCCCCATGCAGCATATAGGCCTGTTCAGTGTGAGATGAATAGTGGTGGTCTGGTGCTGAAAGACTGTGGCAGGATGTGGTTTACTGTGCAATCTTACTGCAAATGGAAACAAGTGGATATAAATCAGTGACTTTATATAGAACTGGTGTAGGTCTCTCGTGTGTGTGTGTGTGTGTGTGTGTGTGTGTGTGTGTGTGTGTGTGTGTGTGTGTGTGTGTGTGTGTGTGTGTGTGTGTGTGTGTGTGTGTGTGTGCGTGCGTGTTTACTTGGCTCTTTGAGGCTGTGAGAGGGCTCCTAATGGAAAGTGAACTGGCCCAGCTATGGTCAATGAGCCCCCTGGTGCCTCTAGGCATAAGCTTTCTCATCGTAAACTCTCCCATCCAGCCCTCTATTTGACTCACCTAACTCTGCAGGCCACAGAATGGCATCATCCATCCACTCTAAATGATGTTTGCTGTGTGTGTGTGGAAGGAGCGAGAGCATAAACAGCTCTGACCTGGTGTGCCTCAGCCCTGTTTGTGTCATGCAGGTACTAATCCCAGTACAGCCTGCTCAGGTTAGCTAACACAATTTTCTCTCTTTCCTTTTTTCGTGGTGCATGTTTGCAGGTAAGGCTAGCACCTGGCTTCTGAGTCTGAATCACAATCAATACTCCTCCAAAAGTGCTTTCTCACTTTTATCGAGTGGCTGCTTCAGTAGCAACAGCTTATTTTGAGGTGTGACAGAAGCATGAATCACGTAGCCTTCTTTCAGGTGGAAACAAACGAGAACCAAGGACGAGCATGAAGGAAATTACACAACACAGACCTATACAGCGTTATTTGTGCATCTGTCATTGGACAAGGTTGTTGAAGCTTGTTGTCGCTCTCTCTTTCAACGTCACCTCTTCGCCTATGCCTGTGCACCCATGCCAGCAGGTTTGTTGGACTGAGACTAATTGTCAAACTTGGTATTGAAGTGTGCTTAAATACATCATCAATGGCTAGCTCATTCCTCTTTCATCTGGAGTCTGTTAACTGGGTCCCCCCCCCCCGAGCGTTTCCTAGAATCAAAGGCCCTCTGCAAATCAGCAGGCTCTTCTCTCACAGACCACAGACGAAATAAGGCTTGATTCCCATTCTGTTCGTGCGGTTTCTTCTGACAGAACTACTAATTAGCTTCCGATTTGAGTGTGAATGTGATTATGAAACCCTCTCAGACGACTCTCGCTGGGCTGTGTCCCAAATGGCGCCCTATTCCCTATGAAGTGCACTTCTTTTGGCCAGATCCCTATGGGCCGGGGTCAAAAGTTAGAGCGCCGTGTTGGGAATAGGGTGCCATTTGCGAGGCAGACAGAGAGAGTTAGAGAGTAAGAACGAGTCAGGTTGCCAGATTATGAATGAAGGGGTCATTTGGGGCCGCCGAGAGGCTCTGCTGGGAAGTGATGATGTTCTGGCATTTCCCCGACAGCTCCAAACAAGTAGAGATAAATCATGACACACTCACGCACGCTCACACGCACACACAGAAATGCCCACGCACACAGACACTTACACACTATACCCTCTCCCTCTCTCAAAGTGAAGGGTAGCAGAGGCAGAAAGTTTACCCTTGGAGGCAATGGCTGTGTGTCTATCTCACTCAGTACTCAACACTTCGGAGCTGATGAATATCAAGTGTTTGCAAGTAATGACTCAAGCAGGGAAATAGTTATTAAACATTCAGACACTTTGGGTGGTCCCTTGCAGCATCACTGCTTGCATGTGAGTGTGTGTGTGTGATTGTGTGTGTGTGTGAGCACAGACATCGTGAAGGTCACTATCTCCGCTGAGTTATAATCCAGCCACTATGCTGGCGTTGCTATGGCAGCAAGGAGTTGGCAAACAATGCCATTTAAGGTGGAAGGAAACCCTTTGATAAAATGAAGGGAAATGGTGAGATGTGTAATAACCGATCTATCTCCTGAGGAGTGGCAATACAGTATGAAGAGGCAGTACTTTGTATAATATTCAAATCCCTCTGTGGAGTTTCACTTGAACCTCTTACATGCACCACAATACCCACTGGGCACAGATGTAATTTCAACATCTAGTTTTGAAAACATTTCGGGTGAGTAAAATCAATAAACAAATCCCCATGTCATTGGATTTAGGTTAAAGGTTGGGTGAAAAAAATATGAAATTCCCTTACATTGATAACTTTTTTGCAAATCCAGTCAGTTTTCCATGTTGAATCAGCCATCACATATTTCTTTTGTTGCCGTTGAAATGATGTGGAAACAACAAGTGTCTGCCCAGTGGGTAGATTGTGTTTAGTGGTGAAAGTAGCCAGAGGGGGGGGCGTAAATATCACGGGAATCATGGGGTAAATAACAAACACATGTAGTTTAAATTCACTATACTAATACATCATACTTCATTCCTATCCGTGTTTAAATTGGGCCGGAACAAGGTACTGAGAACCTGCAAATATTCTTGAGTACTGGCACCTCTAATAGAATATTGGCTTAAAATATGATGAGTACTGGCACCTAAATTTAAAATGAGTACGAGCACCCATTTTATTCCACTTTAAGCACTGATTACTATGTATCAAACATAGCCTCTTTAGAATGGGCAGTAGACATTATCATGTATCTATAGTCCAGTGTGTCAGTTAAGATAGCACAGAGAAAATGTAAGTACTCCTAGTCTGCCGGGAGTGGATGGGATAGATAGAAGCTCCTAAAATGGAAATGTCGTAAAAGCTGATTGTCTGTGTTTGTTTTCCATTTCAGAACTGAGACAAAACTGTCTGTCATACTAGTCTCCTACACCGTCTGCATACTAAAAGCCCTTAGCTTCCTGGCCCTATCTATTTCATACAACATGGTATTCTACTGTATCTTTATTCAATAGTCTGTGCCTGCTTAGAATAAGAATATTCCTTTTTAGGACAGCCTCACAAGTCCTTTTGAAACTGAGGCTTTCCTAATATGTCCTTATCAATAAAGTTTCACAATACGGTGCAGAACATTCAAGTTGGCTGTTGGGTTGGCAAGGAGAACCCCGGCTCTGCTAAAACCATTGACAATAAGTGCCGTTTTCAAGGGATTGTTAAATAAATGTTATACCTATTTGGTTTCAATGTCCCATCCACGGGACGGTTGAGCTAACGTAGGCTAATGCAATTAGCATGAGGTTGTAAGTAACAAGAACATTTCCCAGAACATAGACATATCTGATATTGGCAGAAAGCCTACATTCTTGTTAATCTAACTGCACTGTCCAATTTACAGTTGTTTTTTTTCACCTTTATTTAACCAGGTAGGCCAGCTGAGAACAAGTTCTCATTTACAACTGCGACCTGGACAAGATAAAGCAAAGCAGTGCGACACAAACAACACAGAGTTACACATGGGATAAACAAACGTACAGTCAATAATACTATAGAAAAGTCTATATGCAGTGTGTGAAAATTAAGTAAGATTAGGGAGGTAAGGCAATAAATAGGCCATAGTGGCAAAATAATTACAATTTAGCAATTAAACACTGGAGTGATTGATGAGCAGAAGATGAATGTGCAAGTAGACATACTGTGGTGCAAAGCAGCAAAAAAAATAAAAAAATATGGGGATGAGGTAGTTGGATGGGCTATTTACAGATGGGCTATGTACAGGTGCAATGATCTGTAAGCTGCTCTGACAGCTGATGCTTAAAGTTAGTGAGGGAGATATGAGTCTCCAGCTCCAGTGATTTTTGCAATTCATTCCAGTCATTGGCAGCAGAGAACTGGAAGGAAAGGCGGCCAAAGTAGGAGTTGGCTTTGGGGCTGACCAGTGAAATATACCTGCTGGAGTGCGTGCTACGGGTGGGTGCTGCTATGGTGACCAGTGGGCTGAGATAAGGCGGGGCTTTATCTAGCAAAGACTTATAGATGACCTGGAGCCAGTAGGTTTGGCAACTAATATGAAGCGAGGGCCAGCCAACAAGTGCATACAGGTCGCAGTGGTGGGTAGTATATAGGTCTTTGGTGAGAAAACAGATGGCACTATGATAGGCTGCATCCAATTTGCTGAGTAGAGTGTTGGAGGCTATTTTAGCTATTACAGTGAAAGAATACCATGCTATTGTTTGAGGAGAGTGCACAGTTTTGAAATTTGAAAAGTTATTAATAAACAAATTAGGCAGATTTGGGCAGTCTTGATAGAAAATGTTGAACCGAAATGCAATGGTTCATTGGATCAGTCTAAAACTTTGCACATACACTGCTGCCATTTATTGACCAACATCTAAATTGCACCTTGTAACGGCTGTCCTCCTCCTCTTCGGAAGAAGAGGAGGAGTAGGGATTGGACCAAAGCGCAGCGTGGAATGTAGACATAATTAAGTTTATTAAAGTAAATACGAAAACCGAAAACACTTACATTTACATTTACATTTAAGTCATTTAGCAGACGCTCTTATCCAGAGCGACTTACAAATTGGTGCATTCACCTTATGATATCCAGTGGAACAGCCACTTTACAATAGTGCATCTAAATCTTTTAAGGGGGGGGGGGGGGGGGGGGGGGGGGTTAGAAGGATTACTTTATCCTATCCTAGGTATTCCTTAAAGAGGTGGGGTTTCAGGTGTCTCCGGAAGGTGGTGATTGACTCCGCTGACCTGGCGTCGTGAGGGAGTTTGTTCCACCATTGGGGTGCCAGAGCAGCGAACAGTTTTGACTGGGCTGAGCGGGAACTGTACTTCCTCAGAGGTAGGGAGGCGAGCAGGCCAGAGGTGGATGAACGCAGTGCCCTTGTTTGGGTGTAGGGCCTGATCAGAGCCTGAAGGTACGGAGGTGCCGTTCCCCTCACAGCTCCGTAGGCAAGCACCATGGTCTTGTAGCGGATGCGAGCTTCAACTGGAAGCCAGTGGAGAGAGCGGAGGAGCGGGGTGACGTGAGAGAACTTGGGAAGGTTGAACACCAGACGGGCTGCGGCGTTCTGGATGAGTTGTAGGGGTTTAATGGCACAGGCAGGGAGCCCAGCCAACAGCGAGTTGCAGTAATCCAGACGGGAGATGACAAGTGCCTGGATTAGGACCTGCGCCGCTTCCTGTGTGAGGCAGGGTCGTACTCTGCGAATGTTGTAGAGCATGAACCTACAGGAACGGGCCACCGCCTTGATGTTAGTTGAGAACGACAGGGTGTTGTCCAGGATCACGCCAAGGTTCTTAGCGCTCTGGGAGGAGGACACAATGGAGTTGTCAACCGTGATGGCGAGATCATGGAACGGGCAGTCCTTCCCCGGGAGGAAGAGCAGCTCCGTCTTGCTGAGGTTCAGCTTGAGGTGGTGATCCGTCATCCACACTGATATGTCTGCCAGACATGCAGAGATGCGATTCGCCACCTGGTTATCAGAAGAGGGAAAGGAGAAGATTAATTGTGTGTTGTCTGCATAGCAATGATAGGAGAGACCATGTGAGGATATGACAGAGCCAAGTGACTTGGTGTATAGCGAGAATAGGAGAGGGCCTAGAACAGAGCCCTGGGGGACACCAGTGGTGAGAGCACGTGGTGCGGAGACAGATTCTCGCCACGCCACCTGGTAGGAGCGACCTGTCAGGTAGGACGCAATCCAAGCGTGGGCCGCGCCGGAGATGCCCAACTCGGAGAGGGTGGAGAGGAGGATCTGATGGTTCACAGTATCAAAGGCAGCCGATAGGTCTAGAAGGATGAGAGCAGAGGAGAGAGAGTTAGCTTTAGCAGTGCGGAGCGCCTCCGTGACACAGAGAAGAGCAGTCTCAGTTGAATGACTAGTCTTGAAACCTGACTGATTTGGATCAAGAAGGTCATTCTGAGAGAGATAGCAGGAGAGCTGGCCAAGGACGGCACGTTCAAGAGTTTTGGAGAGAAAAGAAAGAAGGGATACTGGTCTGTAGTTGTTGACATCGGAGGGATCGAGTGTAGGTTTTTTCAGAAGGGGTGCAACTCTCGCTCTCTTGAAGACGGAAGGGACGTAGCCAGCGGTCAAGGATGAGTTGATGAGCGAGGTGAGGTAAGGGAGAAGGTCTCCGGAAATGGTCTGGAGAAGAGAGGAGGGGATAGGGTCAAGCGGGCAGGTTGTTGGGCGGCCGGCCGTCACAAGACGCGAGATTTCATCTGGGGAGAGAGGGGAGAAAGAGGTCAAAGCACAGGGTAGGGCAGTGTGAGCAGAACCAGCGGTGTCGTTTGACTTAGCAAACGAGGATCGGATGTCGTCGACCTTCTTTTCAAAATGGTTGACGAAGTCATCCGCAGAGAGGGAGGAGGGGGGGGAGGGGGAGGAGGATTCAGGAGGGAGGAGAAGGTGGCAAAGAGCTTCCTAGGGTTAGAGGCAGATGCTTGGAATTTAGAGTGGTAGAAAGTGGCTTTAGCAGCAGAGACAGAAGAGGAAAATGTAGAGAGGAGGGAGTGAAAGGATGCCAGGTCCGCATGGAGGCGAGTTCTCCTCCATTTCCGCTCGGCTGCCCGGAGCCCTGTTCTGTGAGCTCGCAATGAGTCGTCGAGCCACGGAGCAGGAGGGGAGGACCGAGCCGGCCTGGAGGATAGGGGACATAGAGAGTCAAAGGATGCAGAAAGGGAGGAGAGGAGGGTTGAGGAGGCAGAATCAGGAGATAGGTTGGAGAAGGTTTGAGCAGAGGGAAGAGATGATAGGATGGAAGAGGAGAGAGTAGCGGGGGAGAGAGAGCGAAGGTTGGGACGGCGCGATACCATCCGAGTAGGGGCAGAGTGGGAAGTGTTGGATGAGAGCGAGAGGGAAAAGGATACAAGGCAGTGGTCGGAGACTTGGAGGGGAGTTGCAATGAGATTTAGTGGAAGAACAGCATCTAGTAAAGATGAGGTCAAGCGTATTGCCTGCCTTGTGAGTAGGGGGGGAAGGTGAGAGGGTGAGGTCAAAAGAGGAGAGGAGTGGAAAGAAGGAGGCAGAGAGGAATGAGTCAAAGGTAGACGTGGGGAGGTTAACCTGTTAGGCGGGCTGTCCCGACATCGGTACACTTATGACAACATCCAGCTCAAGTGCAGGGCGCGAAATTCAAAATCTATTTTTTTTTTAATATTTAACTTTCACACATTAACAAGTCCAATACAGCATTTGAAAGATAAACATCTTGTCAATCCAGCCAACATGTCCGATTTTTTAAATGTTTTACAGAGAAAACACCACATATATTTATGTTAGCTCACCACCAAATAAAAAAGAGGACAGACATTTTTCACAGCACAAGTAGGATGCAAGTAGCATGCACAAGCCAACCTAACTAACCTAGAACCAACCTAAATAACCTAGAAAAAACTACCTCAGATGACAGTCCTATAACATGTTACACAATAAATCTATGTTTTGTTCAAAAAATGTGCATATTTTAGCTATAAATCAGTTTTACATTACTGCTACCATCATAGCTACAGTCAGAAATCGCACGGGAGTAGCCAGAGAAAATACAGACACCAACGTCAACTACTAATTACACATCATAAAACATTTCAGAAAAATATATGGTGGATAGCTAATGAAAGACAAAGATCTTGTGAATAAAGCCAATATTTCCGATTTTTGAAGTGTTTTACAGCGAAAACACAATATATCGTTATATTAGCTTACTACATTAGCTAGCACACAGCAGCATTGATTCTAGTCAAACGGTAGCATAGCACAGTTCGACAGATATATGAAAAAGCATCCCAAATTGGGTCCTTATCTTTGTTGATCTTCCATCAGAATGTTCTCCAAGGGGTCCTTTGTTCAGAAACGTCTTTATTTCGATCCAGAACGAACGATTTCCCTCTTGAATTAGCAAGCACACTGGCAGTGCGACGCTAACCTCTCCATCTTGACAAAATTCTTGCGTCGCATCACGTCTAAAGTCCAGAATAAATTTCAATAATATAATTAAACTATATTGAAAAAACATACTTTAGGATGATATTGTGACATGTATCAAGTAAAATCGAAGCCGGAGAATATATTCACCTATAACGACAGTTTTCCAGGAGGCAATACAAGGTCCAACTTCGCGCCTTGGAGAAAAAAATTATGGCGGTCCTCTCACTCCAAGAGGCTGTATTCAATCCCTGAACGAGATATTCAAGTCCTTTCTGCTCTCACTTCCGCATGACACCCAGGGGAAGGCGTATGACGTGTTTCTATGGTCCCAAGTGACATGCCCTTTTATAGACAAGCTCTTGAAAAGAGACCTCGCATTTGGAAATCTCACTTCCGGATAGGAAATGGGCTGCAGAAAAAGTTCTGGTTCACTTAGAGAAATAATTCAAACGGTTTAAGAAACTAGAGAGTGTTTTCTATCCAATAGAAATGATAATATGCATATTGTACGAGCAAGAATTGAGTAGGAGGCCGTTTGAAATGGCCACCTATTTTCAGGTTACTCAGTGCTGCCCCTTGCAGCCATAAGAAGTTAAAGTCACCCAGAACTGTGAGAGGTGAGCCATCCTCAGGGAAGGAACTTATCAAGGCGTCAAGCTCATTGATGAACTCTCCAAGGGAACCTGGAGGGCGATAAATGATAAGGATGTTAAGCTTGAAAGGGCTGGTAACTGTGACAGCATGGAATTCAAAAGAGGCGATAGACAGATGGGTCAGGGGAGAAAGAGAGAATGTCCACTTGGGAGAGATGAGGATCCCAGTGCCACCACCCCGCTGACCAGAAGCTCTCGCGGTGTGCGAGAACACGTGGGCAGACGAGGAGAGAGCAGTAGGAGTAGCAGTGTTATCTGTGGTAATCCATGTTTCCGTCAGTGCCAAGAAGTCGAGGGACTGGAGGGAAGCATAGGCTGGGATGAACTCTGCCTTGTTGGCCGCAGATCGGCAGTTCCAGAGGCTGCCGGAGACCTGGAACTCCACGTGGGTCGTGCGCGCTGGGACCACCAGGTTAGGGTGGCAGCGGCCACGCGGTGTGAAGCATTTGTATGGTCTGTGCAGAGAGGAGAGAACAGGGATAGACAGACACATAGTTGACAGGCTACAGAAGAGGCTACGCTAATGCAAAGGAGATTGGAATGACAAGTGGACTACACGTCTCGAATGTTCAGAAAGTTAAGCTTACGTTGCAAAAATCTTATTGACTAAAAATGATTAAAATGATGCAGTACTGCTGGCTGGTGAAGTAGGCTAGCTAGCAGTGGCTGCGTTGTTGACTTTGTTTGAAAGTGTTGCTGGCTAGGTAGCCTCGATAACTGGCTAGATAATTACTCTAAACTACACAATTATCTTAGATACAAAGACAGCAAAGACAACTATGTAGCTAGCTAACACAACACTATTCAAATTGTTCCGTTGTAGTGTTTCGGTAGAAGTTGGCTAGCTGGCTAGCTAGCAGTGTTGACAACGTTAGGACGGCGAAAATAGCTGGCTAGCTGACTTTGTTTGAAAGTGGAGCTGGCTAGGTAACCTCGATAACTGGCTAGATAATTACTCTAAACTACACAATTATCTTAGATACAAAGACAGCAAAGACAACTATGTAGCTAGCTAACACTACACTAATCAAATCGTTCCGTTGTAGTGTTTCGGTAGAAGTTGGCTAGCTGGCTAGCTAGCAGTGTTGACAACGTTAGAAGATTCGATAATTCGATAATAATCTAAACTACACAATTATCTTTGATACAAAGACGGCTATGTAGCTAGCTAAGAAAAAAAGTGCTAAGATCAAACAAATCAAACCGTTGTACTGTAATGAAATGAAATGAAATGAAATGTAATACTACCTGTGGAGCGAAGCGAAATGCGACTACTCGCTCCAACCCGGAAGTCGAATACTTCAACAAACTACAAAATAACAAACGCACGTAGACTGACCTAAAACATGAGAACTTACATATAACACGAAGAACGCACGAACAGGTACAGACTACAACAAACGAACGAACAAACCGAAACAGTCCCGTGTGGTGCAACATACACAGACACGGAAGACAAACACCCACAAAACACACGTGAAACCCCAGCTGCCTTAGTATGATTCTCAATCAGGGACAACGATTGACAGCTGCCTCTGATTGAGAATCATACCAGGCCGAACACAAAATCCCAACATAGAAAATCACACATAGACAAACCCACCCAACTCACGCCCTGACCAACTAAATAAATACAAGACAAAAGAAAACAGGTCAGGAACGTGACATAACCCCCCCTTAAGGTGCGAACTAGGGGAGGGTCTGGGTGGGCGTCTGTCCACGGTGGCGGCTCTGGCGCTGGTCGTGGTCCCCACCCCACCATAGTCAATCTCCTCTTCCGTAGCCTCCTCCAAATTAACCCCACTAGATTAAGGGGCAGCACCGGACTAAGGGGCAGCACCGGACTAAGGGGCAGCACCGGACTAAGGGGCAGCACCGGACTGAGGGGCAACACCGGACTGAGGGACGGCAGCTCCGGACTGAGGGACGGCAGCTCCGGACTGAGGGACGGCAGCTCCGGACTGAGGCACGGCAGCTCCGGACTGAGGCACGGCAGCTCCGGACTGAGGGACGGCAGCACCGGACTGAGGGACGGCAGCACCGGACTGGATGGCGGATCCTGGCTGGCTGGCTCTGGCGGATCCTGGCTGGCTGGCTCTGGCGGATCCTGGCTGGCTGGCTCTGGCGGATCCTGGCTGGCTGGCTCTGGCGGATCCTGGCTGGATGACGGCTCTGGCGGATCCTGGCTGGATGACGGCTCTGGCGGATCCTGGCTGGATGACGGCTCTGGCGGATCCTGGCTCGCTGACGGCTCTGGCTGGTCATGGCTCGCTGACGGCTCTGGCTGGTCATGGCTCGCCGACGGCTCTGGCTGGTCATGGCTCGCCGACGGCTCTGGCTGGTCATGGCTCGCCGACGGCTCTGGCTGGTCATGGCTCGCCGACGGCTCTGGCTGGTCATGGCTCGCCGACGGCTCTGGCTGGTCATGGCTCGCTGACGGCTCTGGCTGGTCATGGCTCGCTGACGGCTCTGGCTGGTCATGTCTGGCGGAAGGCTCTGGCTGATCCTGTCTGACGGAAGGCTCTGGCTGATCCTGTCTGGCGGAAGGCTCTGGCTGATCCTGTCTGGCGGAAGGCTCTGGCTGATCCTGTCTGGCGGAAGGCTCTGGCTGATCCTGTCTGGCGGAAGGCTTTGGCTGCTCCTGTCTGGCGGAAGGCTCTAGCGGCTCCTGTCTGGCGGAAGGCTCTAGCGGCTCCTGTCTGGCGGACGGCTCTGTAGGCTCATGGCAGACGGGCGGCTTTGCAGGCTCATGGCAGACGGGCGGCTTTGAAGGCTCAGTACCGACGGGCAGTTCATGCGACGCTTGGCAGACGGACAGTTCAGACGGCGTTGGGCAGACGGGCAGTTCAGGCGCCGCTGGGCAGACGGGCAGTTCAAGCGCCGCTGGGCAGACGGGCAGTTCAGGCGCCGCTGGGCAGACGGCAGACTCTGGCCGGCTGAGACGCACTGTAGGCCTGGTGCGTGGTGCCGGAACTGGAGGTACCGGGCTAAGGACACGCACCTTCAGGCTAGTGCGGGGAACAACAACAGGGCACACTGGACTCTCAAGGCGTACTATAGGCCTGGTGCGTGGTACCGGCACTGGTGGTACCGGGCTGAGGGCACGCACATCAGGGCGAGTACGGGGAGAAAGAACAGTGCGTACAGGGCTCTGGAGACGCACAGGAGGCTTGGTGCGTGGTGTAGGCACTGGTGGTACTGGGCTGGAGACACGCACCATAGGGCTAGTGCGTGGAGGAGGAACAGGGCTCTGGAGACGCACTGGAAACCTGGTGCGTGGTGTAGGCACAGGTGGTACTGGGCTGGAGCGGGGAGGTGGCGCCGGAAATACCGGACCGTGCAGGCGTACTGGCTCCTTTGAGCACCGAGCCTGCCCAACCTTACCTGGTTGTATGCTCCCCGTCGCCCGACCAGTGCGGGGAGGTGGAATAACCCGCACCGGGCTATGTAGGCGAACCGGGTATGTCACGTTCCTGACCTGTTTTCTTTTGTCTTGTATTTATTTAGTTGGTCAGGGCGTGAGTTGGGTGGGTGATTCTGTAACGGCTGTCCTCCTCCTCTTCGGAAGAAGAGGAGGAGTAGGGATTGGACCAAAGTGCAGCGTGGAATGTAGACATAATTAAGTTTATTAAAGTAAATACGAAAACCGAAAACACTTCAACAAACTACAAAATAACAAACGCACGTAGACTGACCTAAAACATGAGAACTTACATATAACACGAAGAACGCACGACCCAAAACATGAGAACTTACATATAACACGAAGAACGCACGAACAGGTACAGACTACAACAAACGAACAAACAAACCGAAACAGTCCCGTGTGGTGCAACATACACAGACACGGAAGACAAACACCCACAAAACACACGTGAAACCCCGGCTGCCTTAGTATGATTCTCAATCAGGGACAACGATTGACAGCTGCCTCTGATTGAGAATCATACCAGGCCGAACACAAAATCCCAACATAGAAAATCACACATAGACAAACCCACCCAACTCACGCCCTGACCAACTAAATAAATACAAGACAAAAGAAAACAGGTCAGGAACGTGACACACCTGGGCTGGAATAATACATTATTGCCTTTCTCTTACATTTCAAAGATGATGGTACAAAAAAATTTGAAAAACAAAATTCTTTCTTAGTAACATCTTTTACTAGATCTAATGTGTTACATTCTCCTACATTGCTTTCAGATTCCCACAAACTTCAAAGTGTTTCCTTTCAAATGGTATCAAGAATATGCATATCATTGCTTCAGGGCCTGAGCTACAGGAAGTTAGATTTGGGTATGTAATTTCAGGCGAAAATTGAAATAAAGGGGCGGATCATTAAGAGAAATTAACTTAAACCACTCATACTTGTCAGGCATTGTTCACTCTTATATCAGTCAACTGTCCAATTAATGGTGGCCAATATTGAGAGATATTGTGAGGCTACCCTCACATATCTGAAATGACATTGTTTGGTCATGAAAAGGCATGCAGTTATTTGCTGTAGCCTATAACTCTGATGAGGATAGAGCTAAACGTATGCAATTGCTTCCTGATTGTTTTGCATGAAATAATCCGAAATGTATAGTTCTATATATATGCTTTTCAAGAGGTGATAATATTACAACCAAATAGTTAACATTTATTTAACAATCCCTTGAAAACGACACGCAGTTGACAATGGTTTTAGCGTAGCTGCGGGTCTCTTTGCCCCCCGGCAAGAAAATCGAATGCTCTGCACCTTATTGCGTCGTTTTATTCATAACAACCTATATGGACACCCTACTTTAATAAAAAATATATATACAGTATATGTTTTATTTGTCTAAAAAATAAATCCTATTTTATATATTTATTTTTATCATGTTGAATCAGTTTCATTGTTAAGTGCACCTGCCTCTTGCTCCATGGATGAGTCTGAGCAGCTGTTGGAAGACTGTTAAGAAAACATTTGGCAGAGATCTAGGGGAAAATCAACAGCCCATGGATGACAAGGCAACCTGTTCAGAATTATTTTGCCCAAGAACCTGCCCAAGAATCCCCTTATTCATTCTGTTTTCCCAAGGATTTAAGTAGTTCAGTGTTTTGGATGTATTTGCATTACACATTTCTCAGTTATTGTTGACACATAAGCTCCTGATTGCAGACTCTACTCTCATGCTAGTTGCTTGTTTGTATGGGTAGTGACAAAGTGTTGCTTGACCTGAGCCCATTATTGAAATGTTGTGTGGAGCCAGCCACACAAAGAGTGTCTAAGCAAACAGCTGTGGCTGGAGTAATATTTGAACTATGGAGTACTTGGCAAATGTAGTCTTACTCATCCACATTTGTGAAATTAACACAGCCAGGGTGGTTGGAGGGAAGCTTTTCTTTGACTAACAGCCTTCCTCTGACTAAGTCTGGAAGCCTGGGGAGACTCTCAATGTGTAGTGGTTTCCATGGAAGGGAAACAGACACTGTTGTAGTAGACCATGACGACGGGAGTTGGTAGCAAGCTCCTATCTCTCCCTGAACACTGCGAGAGTCATTCACTACTGAGTCATTCAGTGCACAATTGTGGTCCACTGTGATAACTATGGCCCAGAGTTTTTCCTTGTCAGGTGCGACAGTTATGAAAAACTGCTGGCCCTACTGACAACTGTGTATAATAGTCATTTATACGGTACCCACTGTATTTAGCCTCGTGATTGTTATTTTATTGTGTTACTTTTTGCCATTTTTTTGTTTTGTTTATTTGGTGTACATTTTCTTAACTCTTTCTTCAACTGCACTGTTGGTTAAGGGCTTGTAATTAAGCAGTTCACAGTAAGGTCTACACTTGTATTCGGCGCATGTGACAAATAAGTTTGATTTGATTTCGATTTTTTTTGACTGGCAGACCAAACCGTCCAGGTAGCAAGTCATTAAAGGGAAACTTCACAGCTATGCACTATTTGGGGTGTTGAGAGGTGTTTCAGACATAGTTATGCACTATAGCGGTATTTTCGCACCGGGAGAGTTCAACCAATGATGCCATCGATTGATTGAGCCTGCTGTCTGATGTAAAAATGAGCGGAGTCATGTTTTGTAGCAGTAATTTCGGCCTTTATGTTTCACCGATTGTATGATCACACTAGCAGCGGGTAGATATGGTTGTCCTTTTTCAATAGAGCCATTGGACTTGTCTCAACAATGTCCTATCTGCCATGACAACGCAGGATATCTAGGTTGACACATTATCCCTGGCTTGGTAACGACTACAGCCTGACGGGAGCCCTACTTCCTTGTCCAATTCAAATCAAATCAAATCAAATGTATTTATATAGCCCTTCTTACATCAGCTGATATCTCAAAGTGCTGTACAGAAACCCAGCCTAAAACCCCAAACAGCAAGCAATGCAGGTGTAGAAGCACGGTGGCTAGGAAAAACTCCCTAGAAAGGCCAAAACCTAGGAAGAAACCTAGAGAGGAACCAGGCTATGAGGGGTGGCCAGTCCTCTTCTGGCTGTGCCGGGTGGAGATTATAACAGAACATGGTCAAGATGTTCAAATGTTCATAAATGACCAGCATGGTCAAATAATAATAATCACAGTAGTTGTCGAGGGTGCAGCAAGTCAGCACCTCAGGAGGAAATGTCAGTTGGCTTTTCATAGCCGATCATTAAGAGTATCTCTACCGCTCCTGCTGTCTCTAGAGAGTTGAAAACAGCAGGTCTGGGACAGGTAGCACGTTCGGTGAACAGGTCAGGGTTCCATAGCCGCAGGCAGAACAGCTGAAACTGGAGCAGCAGCACGGCCAGGTGGACTGGGGACAGCAAGGAGTCATCATGCCAGGTAGTCCTGAGGCATGGTCCTAGGGCTCAGGTCCTCCGAGAGAGAGAAAGAAAGAGAGAAAGAACTGCGTTCCCACCCTCGAAAGCGGGCTTTTCAAAACGGGGGTGGTATTAGTTTCTACACGAGAGTTATGTTACAGGACGACACAATACTTTTTGAATATTATTTTACATAAGAACATACAGCCCTATTTATTTGAGCCGGAATACACTGAAGAGGAGTTGTAACAATAAGAAAAATAATTGCAAGACCAGCAAGCAGCTGCCGCTGCTCCTGACTCTGGGGAACCACGGTCAGACAACGACTGGTGGTGCCTATGCGGGTGCTGTCCAGCCATGTCGACAAAGGAGGAATGTCTGTGCTGCAACAAATTAGATCGCGGATAGGTCTTACTGGAGAGGGTCACTGCAGACCCCGTGGATCATATGTGTGTGACAGACCATCAAAGTTTCGACACACGGATAGAGGGGTGCTGGAGACGTTCTTCAGAAGCTCCTAGACCAACTGGACCAGCAGGAGGGCAAATGACAAACGAGTAAGTTGTTTTGCTGTCGGTAGCTAGCTAGCAATATATGTTATATTTTTACACAAGGCAGTGTTGTTCAGTACAGTACAATTTCATGATCGATTCGGCCATAACAAGGCTTGGTCGTACCACTACAAGCCAAGCTAGCCACGTTTAGCTAGCTAGCTTTATTTGCTATACCTAAAATGTACTGTAGTCTAAAGTTATAGCTAGCTAGCTAACTAGCCTAGCAAGCTTCAGTGCATCTCATTAGGAGCAAAACTGGAGAAAGGCTTTGATGATGATGACAAAGCATAAAGGAATGACTTTAGCTTTATGACTCATATTTGAATAACTATACTTGTGTCTTGTTGCTAGCTAGCTAACGTATGTCTGTGAGATGTCTCATATTCTACATCATGCTGCTACAGTAGGAATGCAAACAGTACACAACGATTGACAATGAATGTCTAATAGAGTTTTTTTTTCTTTCTCTCACAGACAATGCCGCTTGGATACAAAGAAGTTGATGACTCAAGAGATGTGAAATGTCCCATAACAACAATCTCCTGTTGTAACAAAGTGACTCCAAACACCTCACTGCACCACTCAAACACACCAAATGCAAGTATTCCCTTTGAAGAACTGTAGTATTTATTACAGGCGTTAGCAGTATATTTTTTATTCTACTGTATATACAGTATGTCATACAGAACTGTTCCTGCATACCACTGTGTAAACTCACCTCAGTCTCCAGAGCAAATAAACAGCTTGAATACAAGCCATTTCTACTTACTTGCTATAATGACAAACTATTCTACTGTGTTATTGAAACATGTTTACTTGCCAACAACTTAAAGTTGAAATGATACACCAACTCCCTGCATCATTTGTTTTAGCAGTAACATTGTAGCTCGTTTATTCAAATACATTTCATGAATATCACAAGGATTTGATCCAGAAGTTGAAGTCAACACTTTATTGGTTTTTGATGCAGCTGGAATCATTTCAGTAACTTGTCAGTACACAATTATATACATGTGTACAAGAGCTAGCCAAATCTATACCACAGTGCAGTTGTGAGCATGCTAGGCATTCTATATTATACTACAACATCAGTCTAACTGAATATGGATGTTGTGTTAACTGAATGTTCCAGGCAGGGTCCAGAATGTTCTTCAGCTGGTGAACCTCATCTGGTATTGGGTAATGGCAGCTGTTTTAGCAGGCTTTGGCGCTGTGGCAATGTTGTCAGGGATGTTGGGTTTGGGGAGCTGTAACTCTGGCTCCTTCAAGAGAAACATCTGGTCCTTTCTGCACTCCATAGCCAGCAGGACAAGCCTCTCCCTGAAGTGGGTGGTTCTGAGCTTGTGGAAAGACATGAAGACTGATAATGAAGATGTGTAACCGTACAAGAAATCATGTTAATATGTAAACCAAAAATAATACATTAGACTGGTATGTGCTTTGTTAAAAGGAAATTAACTGAAAAATCTGAGAAATAAATGAAAATATAAAACTCCATAACAGCCTGGTCTCAACTCTTTACAAGGAGAAATACATTTATATTAAGGACAGAAGAACATGGAAGTTTGCTTTTGGTGAACCTGTCACTCTGTCTTCTCTTTAGACTTTGCTCCCTAACAGCACCTCCGGACACAGGAGAGGCATGTTTTAACAAAGAGGAGGGTGAGAAGCAGCACGTTGGCCAGGAAGAGGCTGTGTCACTGGTACCAAGTGAGCTCGTGGGATTAGACCCTCAGGTGCTTGGCCCGTGGCCCCTTTGGCCTTCATGTGAATTACACTGCTCAAAAAAATAAAGGGAACGTTTGGCAAATGCCAAACGTCCTGCACGGTGTTGGGCTGTAAGCACAACCCCCACCTGTGGACGTCGGGCCCTCATACCACCCTCATGGAGTCTGTTTCTGACCGTTTGAGCAGACACATGCACATTTGTGGCCTGCTGGAGGTCATTTTGCAGGGCTCTGGCAGTGCTCCTCCTGCTCAAAGGCGGAGGTAGCGGTCCTGCTGCTGGGTTGTTGCCCTCCTACGGCCTCCTCCACGTCTCCTGATGTACTGGCCTGTCTCCTGGTAGCGCCTCCATGCTCTGGACACTACGCTGACAGACACAGCAAACCTTCTTGCCACAGCTCGCATTGATGTGCCATCCTGGATGAGCTGCACTACCTGAGCCACTTGTGTGGGTTGTAGACTCCGTCTCATGCTACCACTAGAGTGAGAGCACCACCAGCATTCAAAAGTGACCAAAACATCAGCCAGGAAGCATAGGAACTGAGAAGTGGTCTGTGGTCACCACCTGCAGAATCACTCCTTTATTGGGGGTGTCTTGCTAATTGCCTATAATTTCCACCTTTTGTCTATTCCATTTGCACAACAGCATGTGAAATTTATTGTCAATCAGTGTTGCTTCCTAAGTGGACAGTTTGATTTCACAGAAGTGTGATTGACTTGGAGTTACATTGTGTTGTTTAAGTGTTCCCTTTATTTTTTTGAGCAGTGTATATTGTCTGGCTGGTCAGCGAACATAGGAATCCCCACCATGGGGACCCCGTGGTAGATGGCCTCGTAGATGCCGTTGGTTCTGGCTTGGGTGATGAAGGCACTGGTCTTGGGGTGACCCAGCAGGTTGTTCTGGGAGATCCAGCCTCCACAGGACCTTCTGGGGGATCTGTCCCAGACCTCAGGTGATCATGTTCCCCTTCTCTGTGGTGAGATTCGTGATCATGGACCCCAGGATGAACACCATGATGCCGTCATCTCCAGAGCTCTGGTAATGGCTTGACAGGCTTGCAGTGGATTCCCCCCACAAACTTCAAGTTAGGGAGGGAAGGATGAGGGCAGTAAAAGTTCTGGTACATCCGGATCAGCCACAAGTCAGCTTGGCCTATCATCTCACAATAGGTTGATGGCTTCCCTCAAATCTCACTGTAGTAGGTGTCTATGTCTTGCCAATAACGATATGCCATCATGTCCTGGGACGCATAGATAAGGAAGTTCCACAGTCTCTCAGTGTCACGCTCGTCATAATAACTGGACCAAAGCGCAGCGTGATCTGGGTTCCACATCTTTTTATTACTAGGTGGAACTCACAGCAAAACAAAACAATAAATCGCAAAACGAAACGTGAAGGTACTATAGTGCAACTATACATAGTCAAGATCCCACAAAGCACAATGGGGAAATGGCTCCCTAAATATGACCATACTAGGACAACATAGATATCTATATTCACCTAGATAACCCACCCTAGTCACACCCCGACCTAACCAACATAGAGAATAAAAAGCTCTCTATGGTCAGGGTGTGACAGTACCCCCCCCCCCCCCCCCCCCCCTCCCTACAAAGGTGCAGACTCCGACCGCAAAACCGGACTCAATAGGGGAAGGTCCGGGTGGGCATCTACCGTCGGGTGCGGCTCCGGTGCGGGGCGAAGTACCCACTCCGCTCGCGGATATGTCACCTTCAATGGCGGCTCTGATGCGGGAATCGTCGCCGGAGGAACCGGACCATGGGTCGTCGCCGGAGGAACCGGACCGTGGGTCGTCGCCGGAGGAACCGGACCGTGGATTGTCGCCGGAGGCTCCGGACCGTGGATCGTCGCCGGCGGCTTCGGACCGTGGATCGTCGCCGGAGGCTCCGGACCGGACTGTGGGTTGTCGCCTGAGGAACCGGACCGTGGGTCGTCGCCGGAGGCTCCGGACTGGGAACCCTCGCAGGAGGCTCTGGAATGGGAACCCCCGCAGGAGGCTCTGGACCGCAGACCGTCGCTGGAGGCTCTGGATCATGGACCGTCTCAGCAGGTTCCGGACCGTGGACCGTCTCAGGAGGTTCCGGACCGTGGACCGTCGTTGGAGGTTCCGGACCGTGGACCGTCGTTGGAGGTTCCGGACCGTGGACCGTCGTTGGAGGTTCCGGACTGGGAACCGTCGCCGGAAGCTCTGGACTGGGAACTGTTGCCGGAAGCTCTGGACTGGGAACTGCCTCCGGAAGCTCTGGACTGGGAACTGTCGCCGGAAGCTCTGGACTGGGAACTGTCGCCGGAAGCTCTGGACTGGGAACTGTCGCCGGAAGCTCTGGACTGTGGAGGCGCACTGGAGGCCTGATGCGTGGGGCCGGTACAGGTGGCACCGGGCTGGTGACACGCACCTCAGGGTGAGTGCGGGGAGGAGGCACAGGACGTACGGGACTGTGGAGGCGCACTGGAGGCCTGATGCGTGGGGCCGGTACAAGTGGCACCGGGCTTGTGACACGCACCTCAGGGCGAGTGCGGGGAGGAGGCACAGGACGTACATGACTGGAAAGGCACACTTGAGGGAGAGTGCGAGGAGCAGGAACAGGACGTACCGGGCTGTGGAGGCGCACTGGAGACACGGTGCGTAGAACCGGCACACATTGTACCGGAACGATGACACTTTTCACACGGTGAGTATGAGGAGTTGGCACAGGACGTACTGGGCTGTGAAGGCGCACTGGAGACCTGGTGCGTATAGCCAGCATTAATTGTACCGGAACTTTAACACACTTCTCAGGACGAGTACGGGGAGTTGACACTGGACGTACTGGGCTGGGAAGGCATACTGGAGACCTGGTGCGTATAGCCGGCATCACTTGTACCGGAACTTTAACACACTTCTCAGGATGAGTACGGAGAGCTGACTCAGGTGGCTTTAAATCGATAACACACTCCCTAGGGCAAATGTCGTGCATCCTCCACCAATTCAATAACTCTCATTTCTCTCTCCTCCACATTCTCCCTCAACTCACTGACAGTCTCTGGTTCACTCCCCTCAACTTTCGCCGCCCACTCCTCGCTCAATCTGTTCCAATATTCCTCCTCGGTCTCTGACTCACCCCTTATCGAACCACTGCTTTTAACCAGGGCAAGGTGACCGGAAACATGACCGAATACAAACAGTGTAGCTATTCCCTCCGCAAGGCAATCAAACAAGCTAAGTGCCAGTATAGAGACAAAGTAGAGTCGCAATTCAACAGCTCAGACACAAGAGGTATGTGTCAGGGTCTACAGTCAATCACGGATTACAAAAAGAAAACCAGCCCCGTCGCGGACCAGGATGTCTTGCTCCCGACAGACTAAATAACTTTTTTGCTCGCTTTGAGGACAGTACAGTGCCACTGACACGGCCCGCTACCAAAACCTGCGTGCTCTCCTTCACTGCAGCCGAGGTGAGTAAAACATTTAAACGTGTTGTGGCGAAATCCTGCACGGAGCCTTCACCGTGCGCTGCCACTTTAAGAGCGCATGAGCAGTAAGGAAGGAGGAAATAAAAGAGCTCGTTCAGCTCTTTGGGGAGGAGCTCATGGGTGGCGCGACAGTTTTGGTTGTGTGTGCTATGCTGCAGAGGTTTTTTGTTTGTCTTCAGCGTATGTGGTTGTACAGTGTTTGGATCAATCCTCGGTGTGGTCGCTCGACGACGTGGTTGTTCTCGTTTGGGACCGCGACGGTTATGGATCGCAATGGATTAGTAGCAACATTGTTGCGAAGAGTTAAACTACAACCCAACACACCATCGGACAGTCAGACCGTACACCTGCACCCTAAAGACCACAGCTAAGACCTCTCTTGTTCCCTTTCTCTCTTTCTCTTCCCGCTATGTTTCAGTGCTTTACTCTGCAACAGACTCTATTTTCCTAAATGCATTGAAGTTCATTGGAGCTGGACTAGTGTGTATATGAACACCCCACTTTCATACCCTCTGCACTCCTCCACTGGAAGAGAATACAAACTATTGCAAATCCTCTGTGTGATGACTGGGTTCATTCTTTATTGTATGAAGTTGCTGTTTATTTGCTCTGCCATTATTATTATATGAGGTATGCTTGGTGGGGTTACCAAGAATTGTGGAAGGACTGTGCTGTGATGTGGGATCTATGGGTGTGTATTCTTTTTTCTCTCCGCTGGCTATCTGGTCAACAGGCTACACTCTAGGCAGTCTCTTTTGCTGATGTGTGTGGGTCTGGTAGTGGTACTCTCGCTGTTCTACTATTTTTCTTTCGGCATGGTTAATACCTGCCTGGAGCCCGAACAAAATCTTCTTCACCCTTCTTTTTTCTTTACCCTTCCCCAATAATACCGCTACAGTGTTAACCCTCGCAAGGCTGCAGGCCCAGACGGCATTCCCAGCCGCGTCCTCAGAGCATGCGCAGACCAGCTGGCTGGTGTGTTTAAGGACATATTCAATCAATCCTTATCCCAGTCTGCTGTTCCCACATGCTTCAAGAGGGCCACCATTGTTCCTGTTCCCAAGAAAGCTAAGGTAACTGAGCTAAACGACTACCGCCCCGTAGCACTCACTTCCGTCATCATGAAGTGCTTTGAGAGACTAGTCAAGGACCATATCACCTCCACCCTACCTGACACCCTAGACCCACTCCAATTTGCTTACCGACCCAATAGGTCCACAGACGACGCAATCGCAACCACACTGCACACTGCCCTAACCCATCTGGACAAGAGGAATACCTATGTGAGAATGCTGTTCATCGACTACAGCTCAGCATTTAACACCATAGTACCCTCCAAACTCGTCATCAAGCTCGAGACCCTGGGTCTCGACCCCGCCCTGTGCAACTGGGTCCTGGACTTCCTGACGGGCCGCCCCCAGGTGGTGAGGGTAGGTAACAACATCTCCACCCCGCTGATCCTCAACACTGGGGCCCCACAATGGTGCGTTCTGAGCCCTCTCCTGTACTCCCTGTTCACCCACGACTGCGTGGCCATGCACGCCTCCAACTCAATCATCAAGTTTGCGGACGACACTACAGTGGTAGGCTTGATTACCAACAACGACGAGACGGCCTACAGGGAGGAGGTGAGGGCCCTCGGAGTGTGGTGTCAGGAAAATAACCTCACACTCAACGTCAACAAAACAAAGGAGATGATTGTGGACTTCAGGAAACAGCAGAGGGAGCACCCCCCTATCCACATCGACGGGACAGTAGTGGAGAAGGTGGAAAGTTTTAAGTTCCTCGGTGTACACATCACCGACAAACTGAATTGGTCCACCCACACAGACAGCGTTGTGAAGAAGGCGCAGCAGCGCCTCTTCAACCTCAGGAGGCTGAAGAAATTCGGCTTGTCACCAAAAGCACTACAGATGCACAATCGAGAGCATCCTGTCGGGCTGTATCACCGCCTGGTACGGCAACTGCTCCGCCCACAACCGTAAGGCTCTCCAGAGGGTAGTGAGGTCTGCACAACGCATCACCCTCCAGGACACCTACACCACCCGATGTCACAGGAAGGCCATAAAGATCATCAAGGACAACAACCACCCGAGCCACTGCCTGTTCACCCCGCTATCATCCAGAAGCCGAGGTCAGTACAGGTGCATCAAAGCAGGGACCGAGAGACTGAAAAACAGCTTCTATCTCAAGGCCATCAGACTGTTAAACAGCCACGTTTGCCCCTTTTACGGCGTCGCTTAGGGTCGCCGGCTGGGATCAGATCCATTGTATTGGGCAACTATACATAGTCAAGATCCCACAAAGCACAATGGGGAAATGGCTGCCTAAATATGATCCCCAATCAGAGACAACAATAAACAGCTGCCTCTGATTGGGAACCATACCAGGCCAACATAGATATATATATTCACCTAGATAACCCACCCTAGTCACACCCCAACCTAACCACCATAGAGAATAAAAAGCTCTCTATGGTCAGGGCGTGACACTCAGTGAGGCTCATTTCGTCAGTTGACTTGACCAAGGCACCAGGGACGAAGGACGGTGGAGAAGGCAGCTGCCCACAGAGCCTCTCCCACATGTGGGCAATAGAGAAGCGCCTCTCTGTCTCCTCATGACGCTCTCTGACCTCAGCAGTCCATCACAAACCTGTATGGAAAATGTAATATCTCTTTTCATAAGTTGATATCCCTCCAATAGACCTGCAAGTATTTCAGGTGATCTATCTTGTACATGTAAAAGTGGATGAACTCCTTAATGAAATCGCTCATCTGTTGCGTTGGGATGGAGACGTTGAATGGTTCGTAACTGAAGCAAGAATTTTACGTGGGGCCCATGTATACAGAGGCACTGCACCAGCACCGTAACACTGTGTAAATCATAGTCCAATACAGGCTTCAGGTTGATCCAGTGACTGACCAATATGTTATTTTTTTATTTTTTTAAAGGGGTGGATCAGCTTAATATTGCGGAAAGAATGTTGCTTCCAATGTAATTATCTGCATCATTTCCAATCCCCCATATTTTTTGGGTAAATATATATATATCCATACACGCATGCATACATATACACATATATACATACACATACCTATATAGATATACATACTTTTTTAAAGAATATACCTTTATTATTATTCCCCGCAAACACTACCACCGATCCCCCAATTGGAGTAAACTAATAAACACTTCTGCTTTTACCTTCAATTTATACATCTTATACCCATTTTACAGACACAGTCTACTTTACAATAGTTCTCTCTTGTTTGTTCTTAGTACTTCCTCTATTTCTGATGTCCATCCAGTTTGATTTCTATTTGTAACTATGCTATTTCACAAAAGTTCCGAACCTATATACATTTTACAGATCCCGTATGCTTTACATTGCTTATCTTGTTATTAGTCCCACCCTTCAGCTCCATTCAACCCCTCCCATCTATCTCATTTCGGATTTCTATTTGCCATATATTTTTCAACTGTGCTGTGATGCTTCACAAAATAATTGAACCTTCCTATTCTCATAGCTTCTACAGATTGTAAATTAAAAATAAACATTTTTGCTAAAATAATTATTATATTATTGATTGATTGACTATGGCTTTTCAAATCACCCAGTATTGCTATCTGTAGCGTTAGTTCTAGGCAAATGTTGCAATTCTTCAGCCATTCCTGGACCTGTGACCAAAAACGAGCTACATATGGACAATACCAAAATAAATGATCTAATAACTCTGCCTCCTCACAGCAGAATCTGCAGAGCTGGGAAGATTGTATCCCCCATATATATAACATTCTATTAGTTGCAAGAATTTTGTATAGTAATTTAAATTGAAAAATTCGAAGTTTTGAATCCGGCGTTGTTTTGCGTATCAATTCATAAACCATGTGCCATGGAATGGGTGCATCAAAAATCTCTTCCCAACTATTTTGCAATTTATATGGCACAGCTGTCAGTTTTTTGGTCCTTAAATTAAATTGGTATATGTTTTTATTTATCACACTTTTCTTTAACCATTTATGTTCTTTAATACAGGGCCGACATACAAGTTCCTTACTTTTTTCCCCTTCTACTTGCCTCTTCCATTTTTGTGGTAATGCTGCAATAATTGGTTGTAATTTTGGGTAGAGCAGACATTTCCATATGTCTGTGTTAGCTGCATGTGTGACAACTCCACTAGTCCTATTTATGATATCATTCACTAAAATTATACATTTTTTTAACATTTCTTCGATAAATACAGTTTTTTTTAATCAATTAGTATATTTGAATTTAACCACAATATTTGTTGTACTATTTGTTCCGTCCTTTCAGGTGGATTAAACTGAAATTGCAACCAACTTTCTAAGGCTTGTTTAAAAAATAAAGATATTTTGGAGATTATTTCCTTTACAAACAACTGAAAGTGAGCAGGTGTAATCTGAATAAAGGGGAAAAGGCCCTTCTTGAATATAGGATGAGACATTCGTACCAATTGACTAGAGAACCAGTTTGGATTTAAGTATAACTTTTGTATGACGGATGCCTTTAGTGAGAGGTCTAATGCTTTAATATTTAATAATTTCTGCCCACCGAATTCATATTCGTTAAATATAAATAGGCCCTTTTAATTTTATCTGGCTTGCCGTTCCAAATAAAATTGCATATTTTTTGTTCATATAATTTAAAAAGCAGGTCACTAGGTGTAGGCAAAACCATAAGCAAATAGGTAAACTGTGATATAACTAAAGAGTTAATCAGGGTGATTTTTCCACAAATAGACAGGTATTTTCCTTTCCATGGTAGCAAGATCTTATCTATTTTTGCTAACTTTCTATAAACATTTATTGGAGTGAGATCATTTCTTTCTTTTGGGATTTGTATACCGAGTATGTCCACATCTCCGTCAGACCATTTAATTGGTAAACTACATGGCAATGTAAAATGTGCATTTTTTTAGTGATCCAATATGTAATATGGTACATTTATCATAATTTGGTTTTAATCCAGAGAGGATAGCAAAAGTCTAATCTATTTCTAATCCCTTAATATTATTGTTTGATCTAATCTTAGCAGCTAACCTTTCGATGGCAATAATAAATAGATATGCCGATAGTAGACAACCTTGTTTTACTCCTCTAGATAGTTTAAAACTTTCTGAGATGTAGCCAGTATTTACTATTTTACACCTAGGGTTACTATACATAACCTTAACCCATTTTATAAGAGATTCCCCAAAATTGAAATGTTCTAGGCATTTATATATAAACTCCAGTCGTACTTTATCAAAAGCCTTTTCAAAATCAGCTATGAAAACCAGGCCTGGTGTCCCCGATATTTCATAGTGTTCTATTGTTTCCAGTACTTGTCTTATATTATCTCCAATGTATCGTCCATGTAAAAAAAACCTGTCTGATTAGGATGAATAATATCTGACAATACCTTTTTAATTCTATGCGCCAAGCATTTTGCTAGGATTTTTGCATCACAACACTGAAGTGTAAGAGGTCTCCAATTTTTTTAATGGACTGGATCTTTATATATACCACTTGGGTCCTGTTTCAGTAATAATGATATCAGACCTTCTTGTTGTGTGTCTGATAATCTACCATTTATATAGGAGTGGTTAAAACAAGCTAATAATGGTCCTTTGAGTATATCAAAAAAGGTTTTGTATACTTCCACTGGTATGCCATCCAGTCCTGGAGTTTTCCCATTCTTAAAGGCCCCAATTGCATCAAGTAGTTCCTCCTCTGTAATTTGGCCTTCACATGAGTCTTTCTGTACAGATGTTCATTTTACATTATTATTATTAGGAAAAAAATCCATACAATTAGTTTCAGTTAGTGGAGATGGAGGAGCCTGAAATGAAAACATATTCTTAAAGTACTTTACTTCCTCTTTCAAAATATCATTTGGTGAATCATGCGTGACTCCATCATTTGTAACAAGTTTTAATACCTTTTTTTGGTAGCATTTCTATATTGAAGATTGAAAAATAATTTGGTGCATTTTTCCCCATATTCCATCCAGTTCGCTTTATTTTTATAATATATTACACTGGATCTTTCTTGAATAAGTTCCTCCATTTCTTTTTGTTTTTCCTCTAACTTATTCTGTGCCTCTATGGTACCGTTTTTATTGCTATCTAACTGTACTGTTAGTCCTTCAATTTCCTTTGTTAATATGGACTCTTTTGATCTAAATTGATTTTGTTTTATAGATGAGTACTGAATTGCATTGCCTCTAAAGGCACATTTAAAAGTGTCCCATACAATAAGGGGATCTGCTGTACCTATGTTATATCTGAAAAAGTCAGTTATAAATTCTTCTGTCCTAGTTCGAAACAATTTATCATGACCAATATGTTTCCACAGTTTAAATGTGCGTGTGCTACTATGAAACGTAACTGCGACCACAAACACTGCGACCACACACACATGACCAGCTTCATCGTGACTATGGAAACTTGTTGAAAAACTCTCCGAGAACTACGAGCATTCGATATGCGCACGTAAATGGAATGAGATCAGAGCAAAGGGCTCGATGTTGAGAAAACAAATGATTATGTTAATGCCCAGTGTTGTTGGCATGCAATCAATATTGGGGAGGAGGCTTTTCTACATATTTACATGGTTTGTGGGATTTTGTAACATTAATTCAGTGACATAGCAGCCATTGATAATCTACAAGCTGCACTTTAAGCGACATAAGAGGTCATTAAATAAGAGGGTATTCACATGGTGGCATTGACACACACAGACAGAGTGTCACATGCAGGATGATGTCGCAGCTGCAATGTGACATCTGGGATTGCAACGCTACCTTCTTTAACTCCCTTGACAGCAAGGAGAGGTAACTAAATACAGGAGCAGGATGGTGGAGAGTGCTCACAGCTGGTAGCAAACACAGTATCGGATGTGTCACGGCTCACAGCTGGGTGAATACGGAGTGGCCAAGGTGCAAAAGCTGTTCAACTCTAAATGTATCAGAGATACCTGGAGCTTAGTGACTCTCTCTCTCTCGGAGGGAACCATAATGGAAAAAACACATGATTTCACATGTGAAAAATCATACTTTTTTGGGGGAACACTTCACGTGATGATATTTCACATGAAGTTTCACATGTGGATTTTCATATGTGATCACATAAACTTTCGCATGTGGATTACAATTTTCACATGTGAATATTTTTAACGAGATTTCACAGGTGATGCCCTGCAAACAAAAATGAGTCATTAGGATACACACACACAGTGCTTTTAACTTACATATTTGACATTCATGATTACATTGTGTATGTTCATAGAGTAAGTATTACTCAACATGTCCTCACCTGGGATTTGAACTCACAACCTCTTGGTTCACGGCATTCTGATCTTCCTGCTACGCCACCATGTCTGTGTCAATAACTGATTTCACCTGTATTCCTACTCTTTAGGCAAAAAATATATAACCTCAGCAAAAAAGAAATGTCCTCGCACTTTCAACTGTGTTTATTTTCAGCAAACTTAACATGTGAAATATTTGTATGAACATAACAAGATTCAACAACTGAGACATAAACTGAACAAGTTCCACAGACATGTAACAGAAATGGTATAATGTGCCCCTGAACAAAGGGGGGTCAAAAACAAAAGTAACAGTATCTGGTGTGGCCACCAGCTGCAATAAGTACTGCAGTGCATCTCCTCCTCATGGACTGCACAAGATTTGCCCGTTCTTGCTGTGAGTGGTTACCCCACTCTTCCACCAAGGCACCTGCAAGTTCCCGGACATTTCTGGGGGGAATGGCCCTAGCCCTCACTCTCCGATCCAACAAGTCCCAGACGTGCTCAATGGGATTGAGATACGGGCTCTTCGCTGGCCATGGCAGAACACTGATGTTCCTGTCTTTGAGGAAATCACGCACAGAACGAGCAGTATGGCTGGTGGCAGTATCATGCTGGAGGGACATGTCAGGATGAGCCTGCAAGAAGGGTACCACATGAGGGTGGAGGATGTCTTCCCTGTAACGCACAGTGTTGAGATGCCTGCAATGACAACAAGCTCAGTCCGATGATGCTGTGACACACCGCCCCAGACCATGACGGACCCTCCAACTCCAAATCGATCCCGCACCAGAGTACAAGCTTCGGTGTAACGCTCATTCCTTCGACGATAAACGCAAACTCGACCATCACCCCTGGTGAGACAAAACCGCGACTCGTCAGTGAATAGCACTTTTTGCGAGTCCTGTCTGGTCCAGCGACGATGCGTTTGTGCCCATAGGCAGCATTGTTGCCAGTGATTTCTGGTGAGGACCTGCCTTACAACATGCCTACAAGCCCTCAGTCCAGCCTCTCTCAGCCTATTGCGGACAGTCTGAGCACTGATGGAGGGATTGTGCGTTCCTGGTGTAACTCGGGCAGTTGTTGTTGCCATCCTGTACCTGCCCCGCAGGTGTGATGTTCGGATGTACCGATCCTGTGCAGGTGTTGTTACACATGGTCTGTCACTGCGAGGACGATCAGCTGTCCGTCCTGTCTCCCTGTAGCATTGTCTTAGGCATCTCACAGTATGGACATTGCAATTTATTGCCCTGGCCACATCTGCATTCTTCATGCCTAAGGCACATTCACGCAGATGAGCAGGGACCCGGGCATCTTTCTTTTGGTGTTTTTCAGAGTCAGTAGAAAGGCCTCTTTATTGTCTTAAGTTTTTGTAACTGTGACCTTAATTGCCTACCGTCTGTAAGCTGTTAGTGTCTTAACGACCGTTCAACAGGTGCATGTTCATGAATTGTTTAGGGTTCATTGAACAAGCATGGGAAACAGTGTTTAAACCCTTTACAATGAAGATCTGTGAAGTTATTTAGATTTTTATGAATTATCTTTGAAAGACAGGGTCCTGAAAAAGGGCAGTTTCTTTTTTTGCTGAGTTTATATTGTATTCATCATAGTGATTCAGGAGTAACACATTAAAACGGAATAATATGCCCCACCAACATTAAACAATATACAGATATTAGGGTTAGCAGTGTGGTTAAGGTTAGGGTTAAGGTTAGGTTTATGTTTAAAATCAGCTTTTATGACTTTGTGGCTGTGCCAGCAAGTGAACACTCTGAAGAGCTGCCTCCAGGGCAAGATTCATGACAATAAATGCTGCAAATGAATATGGATGCTACAGACTTTGCGGTGAAGTAGAAAGATCAGCGTACAGCAATTTCAGAGGTTGTGATTTCAAAGCCCAGGTGGAGTCATATTGAAAAGTCAGTACTAAGTGATAAATGTGATCATATTGTCATTGATTCAATATTTATTTTACACTGTTTTAGCTGAAAAGCGTATCACTTACTTTAAAACCCCATATCATTTCATTCTCTGACAAAAAAATGTGAAATTTGAAGTTTCACTTGTGAAATAGCTGTTTTCACTTTGAGCTAAAATGTTCACATGTAAAAAAAAGAGACATGTGAAACCATATGTTGCAGAGCAGATGTAATAAATGTAGAGTTCACACGTTAACACCACCTTTTCACACGTGAGGAGAATAACATGTTTTCACCTCACATTGCAGATTCACATGTGAAAAATCTAACTCTCACACAGGGATGTTTTGCATCCCGATGTTGTTATATTTATTTAACATGAGATCCTGTTTTCATATTTGTAGTTTCATAAATTACATTTTTCCTCATCAATCTACACACAATACCCCATAATGACAAAGCGAAAAGTTTTTTTTACAAATTTATAATAAAAAAAAACCAAATACCTTATTTACATAAGTATTCAGACCCTTTACTATGAGACTCGAAACTAAGCTCAGGTACATCCTGTTTCCATTGATCATCCTTGAGATGTTTCTACAACTTGCTTGGAGCCCACCTGTGGTAAATTCAATTGATTGGACATGATTTGGCAAGGCACACACCTGTCTTTATAAGGTCCCACAGATGACCGTGCATGCCAGAGCAAATACCAAGCCATTAGGTCGAAGGAATTGTCCATAAAACTCCAAGACAGGAATGTTCCGAGGCACAGATCTGGGGAAGGGTACCAAATCATTTCTGCAACATTGAAAGTCCACCAAGAGCACATTGGCCTCCATCCTTCTTAAATGTAAGAAGTTTGGAACCACCAAGACTCTTCCTATAGCTGGCCGCCCGGCCAAAATGAGCAATCGGGAGAGAAGGGCTTTGGTCAGGGTGGTGACCAAGAACCCTATGGTCACTCTGACAGAACTCTATAGTTCCTCTGTGGAGATAGGATAACCTTCCAGAAGGACAACCATCTCTGCAGCACTCCACCCATCAGGCCTTTATGGTAGAGTGGCCAGACGGAAGCCACTCCTCAGTAAAAGGCACATGACAGCCCGCTTGGAGCTTGCCCAAAGGCACCTAATGAGAAACAAGATTCTCTGGTATGATGAAACCAAGATTGAACTCTTTGGCCTGAATGCCAAGCATCACATCTGGAGGAAACCTGGCATCATCCCTACGGTGAAGCATGGTGGTGGTAGCATTATGCTGTGGGGAAGTTTTTCAGCGGCAGGGACTGGGAGACTAGTCAGGATCGAGGCAAAGATGAACAGAGCAAAGTACAGAGATCCTTGATGAAAACCTGCTCCAGAGCTCTCAGGACCTCAGACTGGGGTGTAGGTTCACCTTCCAACAAGACAACGACCCTAAGCACACAGCCAAGACAACACAGGAGTGGCTTCGGGACAAGTCTCTGAATGTCCTTGAGTGGCCCAGCCGTACTTAAACCTGATCAAACATCTCTGGAGAGACCTGAAAATAAAAAACATGAAAAAATTCAAACTGACAGAGCTTGAGAGGATCTGCAGGGAATACTGGGAGAAACTCCCCAAATACATGTGTGCCAAGCTTGTAGAATCATACCCAATCATACTGAGTAAAGGGTCTGAATACTTATGTAATATACATTTGCCCACAAAAATTAAAACCTGTTTTTGCTTTGTCATTATGTGTAATTGTGTGTTGATTGACGAGAACATTTTAGAATAAGGCTGTGACGTAACAAAATGTAAAAAAGTGAAGGAGTCTGAGTACTTTCCGAATGCACTGTATATTTATATTTTATGAGAAGTTTCTCTCATGATAGGGGAAAAATAAGCTAAATGTCTTGGCTGTAACAATAAACATCAGCCTCAGCACACCTCCAGACAATTAGTGTGAGCATAGAAATCAAGGTTGGAACGCACTGTTAAATTTACATGAAAGCCTCTTTCTTTAGGTACTGTCCCCACTTCACGTAACAATGGAGATAATTGGGCTATTTCCTGTAATAACACTAACAAATAGCCAACCATTATGAAGAACAATTTTCCACAAATAATCCCCACAAAAGACCTGTTTAGGATTCATAAATCAATTCTGTCTTGCTGTCAATGTAGTTACGTTTCATTGACCAATTACATTGTTTTGAAGTGTGACATTTCGATGAAGGAAGAGTTCACATAGCGTGTAGAGCACCCCCTGAAAAAATGTCCCTCAAATGCCAGCATTACACTGTGAAGCTAATCTATTCGCAGACAAACAAGAGTTCTGCAAACTGCACACACCCACGCACACACACACACACACTGCTAATACACCTTCTGTAGGAGGCATGTGACAGGGATAGAGGGACCAGAATGCTTTGCTCTTTTTATTCTGCCTAGTAATTCCACTTTAGCAAATCACACTGTTTCCCAGTAGGCCTATGATCTTCATTATGGCTAAAGATTACTGTGACTAAAGTATGTATGCCCCCAAGTGATACTAGTGGGTTGGTGTCTGTGGGGGGGTTTTAACTTTTTAATGCAGTAGGCTAAATCAGGGTCACACAAAGTGTTTCTTGGTAGTCTTAAACAAATCTACTTTGAAACAAAAGTATACACCTCACACACATTGTTATGGGATTGAAAAAAGAAGACACCTCTACCAAGTCAGATATAGAGTTGAAATGTTTTACATTTTGTAGTTTGCATCCCAATATGACACTTTATATACATCACAGAAGACTGAAATATAACAAAACCGTTTGACATAGAAACACCGGATTTTCATATTTTTTACATTTAAAATCTTGAGCAATTATGAAATTATGAAAAATATTAATAACATTCCACCCATGAGGACATTGACTGCAGGAAAGGCCTACAGAACCACACATACTCTATGTACAGTGCATGTACTGGTAATGAGTCTATTTCCCTTGCTGAATATTGGGGAAAAAAACGCTTGTAAAAGCCTCTTAATTATGAAATGGTCAACACACGGAGTGCTTAAGCTCCTTGGGCTGCCAAGTGGCGTAGCGGTCTAAGGCACTGCATCTCAGTGCTAGAGGCATCACTACAGACCCTGGTTCAATTCCAGGCTGTATCACAACTGGCTGTGATTGGGAGTCGCATAGAGTGGCGCACAATTGGCCCAGCGTCATCCGGGTTAGGGTTTGGCTGGGGTAGGCTGTCATTGTAAATAAGAATTTGTTCTCACCTGACTTGCCTGGTTAAGTATAAAATTATAATTAAGCCATAGACATTTCTCAGAGGAGTTAATTTGACACCAGCATTGAAAGAGAACGGCAAAATAACGCAACGCTGGTCAGAATGCATTTTCCCTTCCATACGTATATGACGAGGAGATTGTTCAAATTCTGCCTTAGATCTGCATATCAGTATTTGTCTGGCAATGGTCTGAAGCTGAGCTCAGGCAGCAGTGGCTCAGTACTTCAACATGATTAGATAGATTTGCTGAACCATTGGTTACCATTAACCATTGATAACCATAAGTAATCGTTAACTATTGATGACCATTCATGTTATTAATCACATTACCCTCACACCTGTTTTAAAGGGGATTGATGTTCCACTCTCCGAACTCTCCAAACAGTGCACTACATTACGGAAGCATTGGTAAGCATTCTGTTGTATTTGAGACGTTCAACATTAACCAGGGAAGTTAAGACTTGTAAGCAGACATCATACAGAGTTGCTGAACACGACGTGACTCGTACACACAGTACATACTAACAGGTGAGAGGGTAATGTGATTGATAACATGAATGGTAATCAATGGTTAATGGTTGCTTAGGTAATTAACAAAACAACAAAAATGAACTGTTAGGTTCAAATTGAACTAAAAAGTTTGAAATGCATGAGTGTTTTGTTCCACTTCCATATCCTTCCTGCTCAGTGCATCTGTTTCTAACAGGCAAATCTTTGTTAATGTGCACCACTGAACAGCCACTATGTGGTCATTCTGGCAGACACAACTTGAGGATTATAGTGACAATTGATATTACAAGATTACCGCCCCAGTCTTAGGTGGCTGGGATCATTCTTTAAAATATGATTTATTTATTCTTTACATTCTAATGGTTAGCCACGTAAGTAAGTAAGCCTTGTCCGAGCCAGAATGGCCCATAGAGCCTATCTCTTGTTTGTAGTGTGAGGCAGCTTGGTGTACACTACATCTGTGCACTGTGAAAGATTGATTATCCATGTCAATTAATCCATTTGTATTTGTATCTAGGCCTACCAACCATTGTAATTACAGAATGTTGATAGTGACAACGTATTGTTGTTCATTATTCAAATACTAATGTAATAACTACTTCAATGTGATTGATCCTCAAAGTAAATCAATTAAATGGTATTCAATGGCAGTTAATTAACTTTCCTATCTATTTGTGTTTGCCTCATTAGCTGCAATATGTTTTATACACACTACATAGGAAGCTAATTTCGAACTATTTCTGTCCCAGACAAATTATTTTTGAGACACATTAATTATAGAGCCTTTAATTATAGAATCTTCATTATGACTGATGATTCATAGGATGGTGACTTCATTGTATCCGTCAGGAAATTCATTTTTGCATCATACAGGAGGAGAGGAGGTCTTGGGTAAAGCCTCGAATCTCTCCACCGTTCCCGCGGAGTATCAGGATCTCCGGGAGGTTTTCAACAAGGCCCGCGCCACATCTCTTCCTCCACATCTACCCTATGACTGCGCCATTGACCTCCTCCCTGGCACTACACCGCCCTGTCTGGTCCGGAGACCAAGACCATGGAAGGGTACATTGAGGATTCTCTGGGGGAAGGGTTCATTCGTCCTTCTTCTTCCCCTGTCGGCCCCGTGTATCAACTACCGGGGCCTTAATGACATCACGGTAAAGAACAGTTACCCGCTGCCACTCCTCGCCTTGGCTTTCGAGCGTCTCCAGTTGGACCTTCAGAATGCCTAGCATCTGGTTCGGATACGGGAAGGAGACGAATGGAAGATAGCCTTTAACACAGCTAGTGAGCTTTACGAGTATCTGGTTATGCCATTCGGACTGACCAACGCTCCCGCAGTGTTTCAGGCTCTGGTCAATGATGTGCTCCATGACACGTTGAACCGGTTCGTGCTTGTCTACCTTGACGACACCCTTGTCTTTTCCCGTTCGGTTCAGGAGCATGTTCTCCACGTCCGACAAGTCCTCCAGCGCTTCCTGGAGAACCAGTTGTTTGTCAACGTGGAGAAGTGTGAATTTCATCGCTCCACTATCTCCTTTCTGGGATACGTCATCGCTGCCGAGAACATTCAGATGGATCCGGACAAGGTGAGAGCGGTGTTGGAGTGGCCCCAACCCACATCCAGAGTGCAGCTGCAACGTTTCCTGGGATTTGCTCATTTCTACCGCTGCTTCATCCGGGGCTACAGCACCCTGGCTTCCCCCCTCTCTGCACTCACCCCACCCAAGGTTCCGTTCACGTGGATCTCAAGCATCGGTTCACTACAGCCCCATCTTAATCCGGTGGAGGTCGACGCCTCGGACGTTGGAGTGGGGGCCATCCTGTCCGAGTGTTCTGCCCATGACCAAAAGCTGCATCCCTGTGCTTTTCCTTTCCCATCGTCTTAATCGATGAGAGGAACTATGGCATTGGTAACCGGGAACTTATTGCGGTCAAGATGGTCCCTGAGGAAGACACTGGCTAGAATGGGCGGAACATCCATTCCTAGTGTGGACCGACCATAATAATCTGTAATATCTCTGTACTCAAGGCAGGTTCGTTTGGCTCTGTTGTTCACTCGTTTCAATTTCACCATCTCCTACCGCCCTGGATCCAAGAATGTGAAGTCTGACACCCTCTCTCGCATGCTTAGCTCCGCTGCTACTCCGTTTGACCCAGAGACCATCCTCCCTACCTCCTGTCCAGCAGCAACACTAGTCTGGGTTATCAAAGGCCTGGTCCGCAAGGCGGGTGGGCCCGGCTAACCGGTTATTCGTCCTGGATTCTGCCCGGTCCCCAGTCCTGGAATGGGCTCATTCCTCTAATCTAACCTGCCATCCTGGCTCTCGCTGGGCCCTGGTCATTCCTCCTGACAGAGCTGGTGTAACTGAGTCAGGTTTGTAGGCCTCCTTGCTCGCACATGCTTTTTCAGTTCTGCCCAAACATTTTCTATAGGAATGAGGTCAGGGCTTTGTGATGGCCACTCCAATACCTTGACTTTGTTGTCCTTAAGCCATTTTGCCACAACTTTCGAAGTATGCTTGGGGTCATTGTCCATTTGGAAGACCCATTTGCGACCAAGCTTTAACTTCCTGACTGATGTCTTGAGATGTTGCTTCAATATATCCACATAATTTTCCTGCCTCATGATGCTATCTATTTTGTGAAGTGCACCAGTCCCTTCTGCAGCAAAGCACACCCACAACATGATGCTGCCACCCCTGTGCTTCACGGTTGGGATGGTGTTCTTCGGCTTGCAAGCCGCCCCCTTGTTCCTCCAAACATAACGATGGTCATTATGGCCAAACAGTTCTATTTTTGTTTCATCAGACCAGATGACATTTCTCCAAAAAGTACAATCTTTGTCCCCATGTGCAGTTGCAAACCGTAGTCTGGCTTTTTTTTGGCAGTTTTGGAGCAGTGGCTTATTCCTTGCTGAGCAGCCTTTCAGGTTATGTCGATATAGGACTCGTTTTACTGTGGATATAGAAACTTTGTGCCTGTTTCCTCCAGCATCTTCACAAGGTCCTTTGCTGTCGTTCTGGGATTGATTTGCACTTTTCGCACCAAAGTACATTCATCTCTAGGAGACAGAACGCGTCTCCTTCCTGAGCGGTATGACGACTGCGTGGACACATGGTGTTTATAGTTGCGTACTATTGTTTGTACAGATGAACATGGTACCTTCAGGCATTTGGAAATTGCTCCCAAGGATGAACCAGACTTGTGAAGGTCTACAATGTTTTTTCTGAGGTCTTGGCTGATTTCTTTTGATTTTCCCATGATGTCAAGCAAAGAGGCAGTGAGTTTGAAGGTAGGCCTTGAAATACATCCACAGGTACACCTCGAATTGACTCAAATTATGTCAATTAGCCTGTCAGAAGCTTCTAAAGCCATGACATCATTTTCTGGAATTTTCCAAGCTGTTTAAAGGCACAGTCAACTTAGTGTATGTACACTTCTGACCCACTGGAATTCTGATATAGTGAAATATAAGTGAAATAATCTGTCTGTAAACAATTGTTGTAAAATTTAGTTGTGTCATGCACAAAGTAGATGTCCTAACCGACTTGCCAAAACTATAGTTTGTTAACAAGAAATTTGTGGAGTGGTTGAAAAACTAGTTTTAATGACTCCAACCTAAGTGTATGTAAACTTCCGACTTCAACTGTATATTTATTTAATTTTTGACCAGAGGGAAAAGTGCCTCCTACTGGCTCTCCAACTCTACAATGTTAATGTGGACCAGGACCAACCCTGCTTAGCTGCAGAGGCAAGCCAGCAGTGGGATACAGGGAGGTATGCTGCTAGTTTGGAGTTCCAAGATACGGCTCCACCCAAAGCACTGTATATCTGTTAATGTAAATGTTAACTGATGTTATTGTGTGTACACTCTTCATTTGTATTGAAGGTCTGTAACACTAACACAGAGATTGAAGTGAAAGCCCTCAGAGGTCTCCACAGAGACATCTTATCTGTGTAAGGCACTATAGCTGTCTGTGTGCTTCTGAGTGTGGCGGAGGAGATGGGGTGAAACGTAATGCTGCTCTATTTGTTGGAATCAAAAAGTGCTTCGCTGTGTCTTCTTCTTTTTCTCCTCTACATCGCTCTTGTCAGCACCTAGCAGATCAAGCGTTGATAAAGAGACAAAGCATCCTTACGTTCCACTGTGGCATCTCTCCAGATCTCTGCCCACCCCTCCACCTACTGCTGCCCATTCCATTTCTGAGGTTTAGTGAGCCACGCCAGGTCCTGATTCAGCAGGAACAACTGGTCTTTATGCTGACATGGGGATGTTTTCAGACTGGAGGGAAAATCTATTTTGACACACTAATTCCGCTCCCCACTTGACGAGGCCAAATAGTAGAATGTTAAATTGTTATCTAGATTTATGAGGTTTTGGTTGGTAGTGACAAGGTTATTTGTCATTGGAGGTTGGCTTGGTGCCTCGCCCACTTGAACAGGCTGAGTTGTTGAACTTTTAAATGACTATTTGCATAACGTAAAAGTTTCTACTTTGCTATGTAGCCTACTCATCATTCTGTTCAGGGTTGCAAGCATTGCAAAATTGCAAACTAGAAAGAAAGAGGGTCTTCATACACAGCCTAATTTGCAATGTTGTGCAACTATCCTGCCAGGTCGTTCAAGACTGTCGTCGAAATTGGACATCTGGAAATGCCTTAAAACCAGCCACTATGGGAACAGTGGGCGCTATTACCATCAAGTAGGCTTGGGTTTTGCTAGAGCGTTGTGGATTGACGTTATCCCGTGACTTTGGATCCCAGTTGCGGACACGGTTTTGGGGGGGGTTTAACCCTATCCCAAACCTTAACCCTTACCTTAACCATTCAGAATGAGTGCCTAAACGTAACCCTTAACTTCTAAATGTGATGTTTGGAGAAATGGAACGATACAGAGCAGCAGGAGCAACAAAAACACTTCAAAATGAGACGTTTTGGAGCAACCTCGAAATTTCACATTTGGAGAATGTGGAGGAACATCTAATTCTGCAGTGAGACTGTGAGGGCTTGTTGAACTGTCCCCATTGATTTCTGAAGAAAAGTCAAATGAATGTTATCAGCTCGCCACCTAATCTACACAGCAGAATGATCTATTAATTTTGTGTTAAATAAATTTGTACGAATTTAAAAAATAAATAAACACACACGTAACATATACAGCAGGGCGTTGTGGATTGCCAAGAGTGTGAAAAGCTGTCATCAAGGCAAAGGGTGGCTACTTTGAAGAATCTCAAATATAACATATATTTTGATTTGTTTAACACTTTTTTGGTCACTACATGATTCCATGTGTGTTATTTCATAGTTTTGATGTCTTCACTATTATTCTACAATTTAGAAAATAGTCCAAATAAAGAAAAACCCTTGAATGAGTAGGTGTCCAAACCTTACTGGTACTGTAATACGAAATGGATGATGTAGTCAGTGGCGACCCATCATTTAGGGCAGGTGGGGCTTTTGCGCAAATAGTAATAATAAAAAAATATACATATATATATTTTGGGGGGGCTTGCCTGTTTTGCATGTTATTTTGGCATTAATACGTGTCACATATAAGTTTGAAAACAATGTAAGAAATATATATATCATTGAGTTTATAAAGCTGCATACAAACATGGTCTCCTTTTTGTTTTCTTGAGTAAGGCAGCTCCAAAATGCAGGTGTTTCAGCCTAGCTCAGTGCTTTATGTGGTGGGGCAAGCCAGCAGAAAATATGGAGTGTTGCGCTGTGATTGGCTCAGTGTTCTGTTACTCATGGGGACACTACGTCACCTCCAAGTCTAAGGGTAGTTAGAAAATTCAAGCCCCTTGGGTGCTGCCATAGAGTTACATTAGAAGTGCCCATCCAAGAAGGCTCAAGGTCATTGGCCACAGTTAAAATGACATCAAATCACGTTATATCTACCGTAGCTTTGATTGGACTGATCATGTCAACATCATACTTTCAAAATCTTAGTCTGAATCAAGTGGACAATCTACTGGCAAATCGTTTTTAATCCTTGTCATATGAAGAGCAATAATGAAGAGAAATTATAGATAAAACCTATCGGTGCTCATTGGCCATTGGACATAAACATTACACAACAAGTTGGAAGTCACAAATTCAACAATGCATGGTTTGGGAGGAATCAGTGACTTACTGCAAGCATTGCAACGCAATCATTAGCCTGCTATTCAGTGGAGTGGCTATGTGGTTCCAAGTCTAAGATTAAGGGTCTCTTTTCCTAGTTTAAAATGATAAACATTCAACATTGGACATGCTGTCTATGAAGCATGATTTGTGCCGCGCTCAAGACAACTGTTAACTCACAACTGCAAAATCTGACTTTACTGAGTTCAAGATGACTGGGAAATCGGAAAAAAAGAGCTACGACTGAGAAAATAAGTTTTGAACTTTCATCCAACTGTAAATCTGGAACTTGGGCCTCTTTCTAGAGCTACAACCGGAAGATTACTGTTGTCATCATGATTTAACCATTTTTTTCCCAAGTTCCCAGTTGTCTTGAAAGCACCATCAATCCAGAAAATGGCAGACTTTGATTACAAAATTTGCTCACGAAGGACAGCTGTGCCACCTTCCTGTTCAAGTGAGCACAGCACAACAATGTGAGTTCAAAAATGTATTGTATGCTTCTGCATAAATTATGTAATATGCCAGGGAGATATGTATACTGTAGCTAAGAAAGTAATACTAAGTGTATGTTGTGTAGTAAGCTGTTAGTAGCCCATGTGCCTCACCCTAATAATTTGGTATATTTTCACCTCTTAATTTTGCCAACTGTTCTTTCTGACTTGGTGGTGCACATGTAGCCTTTAACCTGTTTTGGAGAAATGTAGTAATCAAATATTGTAAGAGCTTTCATTGTCTGCTTATATGCCCCCTTTATTTATCCTGCAGTTCTGACTTGGTGTACAGGGAGAACACTGTAAGAACAGCCCATGTTCTGAATTCTGCCACTGCACTTTTCAAAAGTGCTGAAAAACTAGTTATATTGACTATGGACGTCCTAGCTCGCTCATTAATGTCTTAATCAAAATTCTGGATTGCCTCTTTCGCTGCCAGACAAGGCTCCGCTGATAGCCAGGTGTAGCAGTGGTAAGGTGTTGGGACTGCTGTTGGGACTCTGCTGTTGGAATAGCTTTATGTAGGCCCTAACAGTTTGTGGGCACCGTTTGTCACCGTTATAGTGCAATTAATGTATTGTTTAGTGTTGTGTTGTGTAGTGGCTTTTCTGGCATTCATCCCAAATAAAACATTTTGCCCCACCAAGATTTACATGCTAAAATTGCCACTGGATGTAGTACGCAATAGGTTTACATAGTACATAAAAAACGGGGACCCGTTTTGGTTCATGAGCACCACTTTCAAAATTGCTGGCTGAAACTAAACAAAAGTTCTGGATCATCACTTTAATTGAGTCATTTGAACCAATGCTGAGAAAGACAGGAGATATGTCCAATTAGTTAACTCGTTTTTGTCTCTCCGCACACATCTCAACAGAGGTGCTATCCGGAATCCTTGGGACGTCCCTATCCTAAACCCCAACCTTAACCAAACCCATAATCCTTACCTAACCCTTACCTTAATTAAACGTTTAAAATTTCAACTTCAATGGGGTAGGGACATTCCAAGGACCCCGGATAGCACTGACCGAAGACAGAGTGTCGGTGGCGTTGTGAATGTACGCATCGCGCGAGTTAATTCTGCGGTAGCGGGGCGCGCAATGCTTCTTCGAGAAAAGAGTAGCGGTGTTGGCTTGCGGCTCTCCCACAGGATGCCCAGGTGTTGACAGAGATGGAATCAGCAGCTGGATCTCACGACGATGCCTGACAGAGACACCGAAAGTGAGGCTCGCCTTGCTATCTTTCCAATTGTAGCCTATGCTACCCAGATTTTAATAGAATTTAACAGTATAATTATCAACAAGGAGAACAAAGATATGTAGCGTTAAATCCTCACATCGCCCGTCTGCGCCCTCCCTCTGTAATTCAAACCTCGTGACTCCTCAATGGTGCCTGCTGCAACCGCTGCGTGGTGAAAATAACCTGAAGACAAGGCTGTCAAAGTATCTGAGACGCATCTAAAGGAAGTTTACACTTGTCGGTTTATCTGAACGCTTCCTTCCACGTTGTGTGTCCGGGAGAGCCCTCTCGTTGGAGGCTGTAGCTGGTGGTCATCCGGCGCTCGTGTAAGTGATCGATTATCACATTAACTTCTCATTTATTATAGTCTACCTTTGCGATATCATCACAAATAGCATTGACCAAAATTATGAATTCCATGATGCAAGATTGAAATGAACTTTGTCCTTGTTGAGAAATAGGCAGACACTTGTCATGGATTCTATCTAAACGTTTGTTTACCTCGTTATAGCCTAACCATATGGACAGGACAGATATTGTAATGTTATTTAATTTTTATTTTTATTAATTAGTCTATAGATTGTGTGTTTTTATGATAAAGGTAACAAGAACACATAGCGGGGACCGACGTCCACTCACCACATTCGTTTATCAGCAACACCTGTTATGCATGTTGAACACTGATGTTGATGCATGCCATATTTTCATTGATAATCTGTTTCAACAAAACATTGCAAACGTGGCAGTCAGAACGGTGGATGGATAGGCTGGACTGCAACAATTGATTTCATGACCCACTGTGCACAGACGTCAACTCAACGTCTATTCCACGTTGGTTCAACATCATTTCATTGAAATGAAGTGGAATCAACGTTTATTTAACCAGTGTGTGCCCAGTTATGGAAGTTCGATCTGATTGTGTAGATTACACTGTGATTTAAATGCCAATGTAGGTATGTATAGCCATATACATAGAATCTCCTTCATGCAATGTGACCTGAAAATCGGTGTGAATGCGACATATCAGTCCCAACATGGTCAATTTCATGACGCAGGGGTATATAGGTATATATGTAGGTAAACAAGTGTTTGGAAACCTCTGACCGAGCAAGAAGGAGTAGGCCTAGGTCAAAAAAACAATGGCGATGAATGAATATGCTGGAGAATGTGTGAGCGCAAGTCACGAGAGTGGGTTGTGGGGATTTAAATCAGGGGGAGAATGTCGGGCTGTCAACAAGTGATGGCTTGCAGTCATACCCTTAGGGGGCGAGTCTGGACTGGGGGACTGATGGCGTTTTATATTCCTACAGTAACGTTATATTCCAGTATGTATCATTTCTATTCGGAGCTTAAATATAAGACAAGCATGCATACTGAGAGTTGGTGTCTGTGATGCCTTGACTCTGACACCAGTTGCTCTCATCTGTTGGCCAGCAATGTGATGCGTGCCAATGGTTGACAATGTGACCATACAGACTGCGAAATGCTCAAGAGTTATTATTTCATGGACACAAGATGACAAGGGAATAACCCATCAAAATAAACGTGTCATATACTACTGCACCTGTCTTTTAAATCCAACAATATCCTACTCTGGATTAACTATTGGCTACCCACAATAGTTGACATCAACATACCACATTGTGTACTTGTCTCTGATCTAATACACCGGTGTGATGTGTATGTTCATATTCTAGGAACCAGTCTCAATTTGATTTCACATCCATTTGGTGAGACGTGTTTTTGTGTCGTAGCGGTGTGTGGGTAAAATCACTGGGGAAGCCAAGCCAGACAAAAAGCCAGGTTACAACCTATGTGTTGTGATAATTGTGTTGTTTGTTCTCGAACCTGCTAGTTCATAATTATGCCTTGCGGCCGTGATAGATATATATATATATATAGTCCTAAGGCCGAGACAATAAGAAGAAACCGCAAGCTCTGTCCGGTGAAGTACACAAAGCATATTGCATGTAACAAACAGTTCAATGACCTACAGCATTGGCAGACAAGTTACTGTAATGTTACCGACATTTTCGGACTTGATTTAACAATTGATTTAGAACCACGGAGAGTTACCGCAAGTCTTAGAGAACACAGGAGCTGCCTCCACTATTCCAGCACCATTTCAACTTTTCAAAATCATCAAAGCACCAATGCTTAGTCTAAAAAATACAGTGACAACTAAAAGATACCAAAAACAATTTAGTCCAATCAATGTAAGATAGATATGATGTGGCTGGCCATAGTTCTGATTCGTGTATGTGTGTGTGCATGCGTTCTTGCAAGTAGAAAAAAGACCCTACTTGTGGAGAAACACCAATGCCATGCTCCTCGCTTACATGTTGACGAAACGGTCTATGAATCTGTCATACAGTACATGCTTTTATTTTTTGTTGTCTTAGGCTAGCAAGCATTTTAGCCAGGTAGCCTAACTTTTTAAAATTTAACTAGGCAAGTCAGTTAAGAACAAATTCTTATTTACAATGAAGGCCTACACCGGCTAAACCCGAATGATGCTGGGCCAATTGTGCGCCGCCCTATGGGACTCCCAATCACGGCCGGATGTGATACAGCCCAGATTCGAACCAGGGTGACTGTAGTGACACCTCTAGCACTGAGATGCAGTGCCTTAGACCGCTGCGCCACTTAGAATGAGCCCTTTCATGGGCAATGTTAGCTAGTTAACATTAGCCTTCTACATCTAGCTTCTTCCATCCTCTCAGTCCAGGGGCACAATGTATGAATTTATGGTTGGATTAGAACCACCATTATAATCATTGGCCAGTACAGAGAATTAAGTAAAACCACAAGTCCAAATCCCTATCTCCATCCATGGCTAATTTAGGAAAGGGACAATTTTAGCTAGTTAGCTAGCCAGCCACCAGAGGACAACAACACAACGAGATGCAACAATTCAAGTTTTTCTGTCAATTACGTGTTTCTCTTGATGCGATCTGATAGGAGTGAAGTCAAATCCAAACTTGAGTATTTTTTGGGGTGGGCCAGGACCATTCACAATTGAGCTCACTCAGTTTAGCTCAATGCTGATTGGCTTTTATTTTATACCTTTTTTATCAAGGGAGGCCAAATGCTCGCTGGCTTCCATTGCATTCAATGCTACAGGTGTCAACAATGTCATATTCTTTATGACCAGACAGCATCAGATAGATGGCTTTCACATACAGAGACAGAGGGGGACTATTTTGCTTGCTCGGAGGCTTTCTCCGGTGAGATACATTCAGCCTCTTGCGAATTGAAGGAAAATTATGAAAACACAGGGAGACGAAGGATAAATTATTCGTTTTTTTTCTTGGTCATTTTTTGGGGGGGAAGCCTGGCTTCCCTTGGCATCCATGAATACACGCCACTGTTCGTCAGCACAGTTACACAGTAATTTATTCACAGAAACCGTTAGCTGCTGCAGTGCCAGCAGGTTGTGAATACAATGCAGCATATTCTCACCTTGGCACCTACTAGAGGGTGGTAATTGGGAGGCAGGTGTGGGGTGTGATAACAAAATGATTGACAGTCACAAATGACCAGGTGTTCGGGACAAAGCCCCAGAATGGAGGCCACTCCTGACAGATAGTCCTAGGGAGAATCTCAAATGCTTACTCCTCGCGTCCTCTCTTCTTGCCTCCTTCTCAAAACCCATTGGAGGAGAAGGTCAGCGGGGCGGGACCTCTGGCGTTTTCATCCAATGGGTTTTGAGAAGGAGGCGAAGAGAGAGGATGCGAGGAGTATGCACTTGAGATTCTCCCCTAGTTACTTCTAAGCCCTTAGGAGGATTGGAAACTGTCTACTTCCTGACACATTAGTCAGACAAGACAAATGGACACAAGCAAAGGCAATTATGCCAGATAAATGGGACACTTTTTGAAGAGACTTGGTGGACTTTCAAATCCAGTTAATCTGTTCTTGCGCTTTAGGTGCCCCTTTTGCACAAGTGACAGCGCCACTATGGAGTATCACCTATGATCTATTTCAATTGTTTTCACACCCTCTATCTCCAGCATTCACCCTAATAGCACAAAGCCATGCTATGCGTCACACATCGTAGGCCCTACAGCACGCCAACGAGTAAACCTCAAGTGGGATAAGTCCATTCATTTTATTCATAAGATGCGTTTTAGAATAAAAAAAATTCCTTCTCAGTCACTCGGTGGAAGCGTCCCAAATGGCACCCTGTTCCCTACATAGTGCACTACTTTTGACCATAGGGTGCCATTTTAAGACATAGACGGGGAGAGCGGTTCTCTCCCTTCTGGTTGAGGCTGAGCACTGATCCTTAAGCTGGCCTCGAAGAGGCTAAAACAAGCAGTTAATTTAGCGCTTGGCTGCTGCTGCCTTTTGAGCTCACACACACACACACACACACACACACACACACACACACACACACACACACACAGGCCTGCTTTTTATCCATCCATCTGCTGTGGAGCCCTAGCCCAGTTGCATTGACACCATTACTGTATGGGGAAAGAACTCCATATACTTTAAAATGACTCAAACCGAATCGAAACTGTGTAGAAGTGATAATGGACCTACATTCATAGTTTCTTGACCAGCTCGCTTATAATCACTGAATTGAAAGCTAGACAGTCAGAGAGCATAACACATTTCCAAAACGATGAATGTTTGACGGCAAAGAATAGTGCACTACCAATTTTCAGTGCGGCCCTCCGGACCTCGTTGAAGACAGAACTCGGCCCCCGGGACTAAATTAGTTTTACACCCCTGCTATACATGCAGTAAGGATGTCACTGTGTGTGTGTTATGGTACAGTTTAAACTACTATAGATCTGTGCCTAATATCATTTTCTGTGTGTGCATCCATGTACAGTACATTAGTATTTTCCGTTTGAGCGTGTGGAAATCTGTCCGTGAAAAATTGGGAGTCCATTCGATCTTGAACATCCTTAGCTGAGAGATACAGGACTTTCATTCTCCTGTCCATCCTCTATCCAACCATTGTCATGTCCTGGTTGATGCTCTGTTACATATTCCCAATGCCTGTTCTCTCAATACTCGTACAGTAGCCATTTATTTTCTCATTTACTCACTCACAAGGGCAGTGAAGTCAAAGCTGGGCAACAACAAGCATTGTTTGTTTACGTAAAGTTTACGTAAAGAAAGCATCGGGTAAAACAATATATAATGAAGAGGAGCTTTGCATTGTGGGATCGATAGCGTCTGTGTTGATGACTCAGTCCGAGTTAAGCAGTGGTGATGGATTAGCATAGCTATCTCAGTTAGGGCAGTAGGGTGATGTTGCCCCTAGACGCTGATCTGGGCTCAGTCCTGCATTTCCCCCACTAATGGTTAAGGTTAGGATTGGGGAAGGGGAAGCTGATCCTAGATCTGTACCTAGGGAAAACCTCAATCCGGAGTGGAGGCACTCTGAATGGGGCTGTCTGATTCCCTGTGTTTAGTGGACATGAGTCACATGACTTCTCTTATGAGTTGTTATTTTCATTCACTAGAGCTTGCAGTGACTCACTTAGTAACGATCCATGCTTTAATGCAATAGTATCTTTTGTGGTGCACAGTACGAGGTAAAAGAGCTATCTATCTTAGCTCTTTGAAATCGATATAGCTAGTTTCTGGGAGTGAACACGTGTCTTGAAGGATAGGCTATACCCATTTTTGAAAGACAATGAAATTTGTCTTGACAATTTCCAAACACCGTAGCAGGTCTGCACAGTTTGGTATCTGAGGGCTGCATCCCAAATGGCACCCTATATAGTGCACTACTATAATCCACACATCCTGCTGTGCTGCTGCATTCAGGCTGATCCAAGCCTACTTTGTGCTATTGTTTTAGGTTGTGGGATAGTGTGTGTGTTATGGACAGTGTGTGACACAAATGTGGTGACATCTGCCCGGGAGAGGGTGTGTGGACATGCGTGCACGTGTAGTAGGGAATGCATCATCAATGAAAACAGTCTTGTGGGGAACGTTGGCTGCCACGGAGCCTAAATCTCTGAGTCACCCTGGCGAGCGGATGCAGACACACTGTGTACACGTACACACACACACAGAGGCATAATTGATGCCCTCCACCCCCTGTCCTTGACACGACTATAAAAAGCAGGACTGAATAACTGCCTCCTCCTGTGGGTTTCGGAGTAATGATACATTTTCCCTCCACTAGTCTATACATATGTCTACCCCAAATGGCACCCTATTCCCTAATATAGTGCACTACATTTGACCAAGGCCCTATGGGTACTGGTCAAAAGGAGTGCCATATATAGGGAATAGGGTGCCATTTGGGACGCGCACTAGGACTGTACTACCTGCCTACCGCTATGGTCCTCCCCAACGCCTGAGCCAAAGGCAGATACAGTACAATAAATAGCTTGTTCCTCTCTTCCTACCGTACGTCGGAGACAGATCAATCAACTCCAGGAAGTCCAGCGGCAGAGCCAGGGGTAGGACGGGCGATGGCCTTGTGCTATATTCTCCCCTCTCTCTCTCATCACCAGGATCATCTTTATCAGTAGGGACACAGGTATTGGACCACGGGGTGCCTTGATGCCTCTTGTGTGCAACTGAGAAAGACTCAAAGTATTATTAGAATGTGTGTCCAGAAAGCAGTTGTTCCTTAGTCAGGCAGAAATACAAGGCACAGTATTGCAGCCTTAAGAGTGTGATATACAAAAGAATGTGAAATGCTGAAATCCCATCCAGTTATACCAGGATACGTTCCCCCTGTGTACAGTCAGAGATGGCGGTCTTGAAGTGCTCTCATGTCTAAGCCAGAGTGGGTGGTCTTGTGAATGGCATCATTATGCATTTTTAAGCTGAACCACAGAAGCTTACTGAGACCCAGCCTGAAAGATTTCTCAGCTTTTTCCCCCCACTGAAGCTGCTGAGAATGTGACACTGTGTGTTTGTGGCCTTATGTGCTCTTCATCTATTGTGTATGTGTGTGTATATATATATCATAAGCTGACTGAAAACAGATGTGTTTTCAACGTACAATATGACATTGGAAATTGATTGCCAATTAGATAGCTTTGACATAACAAAAGGCAACTGTCACTTTCCCGGTATGAAACGACTGAATATGACGTCTACCCCTTCCATCCATCCTTGTCAAAAGGATTCTGAGGATGAGGCTAGGTCAATCATGGAGCGCATAATTCTCTGAGCTTATGATTCACCATTCTCTTTCCATCCCCTCTCATTTCACTCAGTAGTGATGTGCTGCATCCACGCTCATATGCATGTAAGATGCAGTTACTTTATTGTTCATTTACATGGAAATTCATATACAATACAACATAAAACAATACAAAAACGCTGGAAATGGAATGTATACTGAGCAAAAATATAAAAACATTTCAACGATTTTACTGAGCGAGAGTTCATATAAGGAAATCAGTCAAATGAAATTAAATGAATTAGGCCCTAATCTATGGATTTCTTATGATTGGGCAGGGGCGCAGCCAGGACCAGCCAATCAGAATTAGTTTCTCCCCACAAAAGGGCTTTATTACAGTCAAAAATACTCCTCGGTTTCATCAGCTGTCCGGGTGGCTGGTTTCAGATCATCCCGCAGGTGAGGAAGCCGGATGTGGTGGTCCTGGGCTGGTGGGTTACACGTGGTCTACGGTTGTGAGGCCGGTTGGACGTACTGCAGAATTCTCTAAAATGACGTTGGAGGTGGCTTATTCTCTGGCAACAGCTCTGGTGGACATTCCTGCAGTCAGCATGTCAATGGCATTCTCCCTCAACTTGAGACATCTGTGGCATTGTGTTGTGTGACAAAACCGCACATTTGAGAGTGTCCTTTTTATTGTCCCCAGCACAAGGCACACCTGTGTAATGATCATGCTATTTAATCGGCTTCTTGATATGCCACACCTGTCAGGTGGATGATTTATCTTGGCAAAGAAGATATGCTCACTACCAAGGATGTAAACAAATTTGTACATAATATTTTTGAGAAATGCAGTGCATTCAGAAAGTATTCAGACCCCTTTCACTTTTTCCACATTTTGTTACTTTACAGCCTTATTCTAAAATGAATTTAAATTGTTTTTCCCTTCATCAATCTACACACAATACCCCATAATGACAAAGCCGAAACAGGTTTTTAGAAATGTTAGCCACTGAAGTATATAATTTACATATGTGTTCAGACACTGTACTCAGTACTTTGCTGAAGCACCTTTTGGCAGCGATTACAGCCTCGAGTATTCTTGGGCATGACGCTACAAGGTTGGCACACCTGTATTTGGGGAGTTTCTCCCATTCTTCTCTGCAGATCCTCTCAAGCTCTGTCAGGTTGGATGGGGAGCGTTGCTGCACAGCTATTTTCAGGTCTCTCCAGAGATGTTTGACTGGGTTCAAGTCCGGGCTCTGGCTGGGCCACTCAAGGCCACTTAATTTGCTTTGAGTTAAAATACATTTGCAAAAATGTCTAAACCTGTTTTTGCTTAGTCATTGTGGGTAGATTGATGAGGGGGGAAAAATATTTTATCAATTTTAGAATAAGGCTGTAACGTAACAAAATGTTTAAAAAGTAAAATGGGTCTGAATACTTTCCGAATGCATTGTAAGCTTTTTGTACATATGGAATATTTTCTTGGTTCTTTTTATTTCAGCTCATGAAATATGGGACCAACACTTTACATGTTGAGTTTGTTTTTGTTCAATAGAGATGGTCCATAACTGTGTCTATAAATACTCTCTCCTCTCTCCAAACCCCCCTGCTCCCCAGTGACCCAGTGCCCCCCTGCAGCAGCACCCCGTGGCGGTGGCAAGGCCAGGAGAGATGGGGCGCAAGCTGGACCTGTCGGGCCTGACGGACGACGAGGCGCAGCATGTGCTGAAGGTGGTGCAGAGGGACATGAAGCTGAGGAAGAAGGAGGAGGACAGGCTCAGGTGAGATGGGGGGGATTGGGGGCAGGGAAGGGGGGCCACTGCATGAAAAATGGGATTTGCGGTTCTGATATTTGAGGAAGTATACCATGTTTCCGGAAATGTTTTATTCCTGTGACAATGTACAACTCAAAACACAAATTAAATTACTGAACATTTGGTGCCCCCAGGACTACCTGGTATAAGATTCACCTTACGAAAGTTAATACTCTTCTCCAATGGAGAAGAGTGCTTCTTTTTAGCTGATAGCCATGTTATCCAAGTCTTTCACATAACTATGTGAGTTTGAGCAAAGATATTGCGGGAAAGATATTTGTGCTGATCCTGCTGGATTTCATGGGGGGGCTAAGATGTGACTGTCTCTTCAGCCTAGTCAGACTGTGTGGATGTCAGACACTTAGGGTCTTGAGGTCAGGGTCTGGTCGGGGGTCAGGCCTCAGGGTGCTGCTCTGATGTTGTACCCTGCTTCTTCACACATCCCTGAGAGGTAAAGTCTTCTGTCAGATGCGACAGGCCTCCTCCCTCCTCCTCCATTGTGCCTCCCTGCCTCTGTCCCTCTCCTCACATTTCAACCCTCTCTTCCCTCTCCCTTCCATCTATCCCTCCCTCTGTATCGCTCTCTCTCTCTCTGTGTGACAAGCTGCAGCTAGGGGATACAGTGTTCTGATGTTGACAGGCTCTTGTGGAAATCGGTCATCCGATTTATAGGCAGATCAGACCGTCTGGTTTGTGATGCATCAGCAAGCCTCTTGTGAGGATGCCTCGAGCCGTCCCAAAATGATCATACAGATCTATCAAACGGAATATGGAAATACATGTACATATACATTTAAAGGGTTGTCAAGTTTCACTTTTTACAGTGTTATGCTCTCCAGTCCCCACATTTGATCAAGAGCCCAAAGTGTTTTTCCACTGTACCGCAGTAGCTTTTTACACTTCTAGGCCTATCATTGTGTTACAGGACACCACAGTGGTGACCTACCATGGGATTATGTGTATCGACATGAATGCAGTCTATTGGTTTGTTTTGTTTTTTTACCCAGTGAAGAACTTTTATTATTATTACAGAACAGTATCATATCCTGTATTGCCAGACTCTGTATTCTCACATTCACTCAGTTTATAAGGGGAAGGCTGGATCGAGGCTATATTATTATTGACCAGACAGCAGACAGCAGTGGTCTTGAGTCAGCAATACATGATTTAGACCCTTCTGGGGTTTGTCTAATCAAGACCGGGCTAACGGCTAGCTAGCTTCTCCGTGAATTACTGGGAAATGCAGTATGTCCTCTCTGCAAAGTCTTTTTCAAATGATCAAAACCAAAGAAACCTTTGAAAAAACACAATGTCGAGCCATTGGTGTTTCTCCCCGTTAAAAGATGAATAGCTAAATGGATGAATGTCCTTGTAAAAACATGCACATTTTCATTGGGAATTCTGTGGCTCATTAAAGAAATATTCAAGCTTTGTTGAAAGGAACACGAGTTGGAGCACAGTGGTTTAGACCAGTAAAGACCAGTGTAACCATATTAGATATACGAGATGCCCACTGACAACAAATCAAGTTACGTCTTATGTTTTCTTAGTTCGATTTGGTCTGTATTGTTCCTGAAAAGTAATTAGGTCTTCCGTTGGTTTTTGATTTCTCTGTGGACTCTCTCTGTTTCATAACAGAATCAACGGTGTGCAATAGTCATTGCTCTTGAGAAATCGATAGTTGCCAGTCGAGGGCTCTCTGAGCAGTGCTGAACACTTGCTCAAATTCGTTCACGTCTATCTCACTCCTGAGGTTGGTTGGAGTGCAGAGGTCCTGGGTTTGAGCCTCGGGGTTAGCCGAATCGGGAGGAAGTGGTACTCGCTAAGCAAGCAGCGGGACGCCCTTTACAGTCGTGACTCGGATATGCAGTTGCGCTCAGCTCAACGGTGGCGTCGCTGTTGAGTCAGTTTGAGAAGTGAATGTCGAACATGGGGATGTGCGAAACTTACTACTCAGCCTGCGCCGCCAAATTGCTAGCTTCTCGCGTAGCGCCAACTGGTAAGACGTTTCAGGTGGGCTGTCGTGTGTGTGCTAGCTGGGCAGAGGTCCTGTGTTCGAGCCTCGGTGTGAGCCGAATCAGGAGGAAGTGGTACTCGCTAAGCAAGCAACTTTCAACCGTTACATGTGTATGGGCATTAGGAAAAAGCAAAGGCTTTGATTTCTGGTCAAACAGATGAAAAAGGGGTCCTAGAAGACCTCTGGCAGCAAAAGTCTTACGGTATTAGAAATCCATCACAACACAATACAATAATGTTGACATTATTATTTTTTGTTTGGTTTGATAATGTGCATTAGCTTATTAGCTAGCTAATATTAACATGCGCCTTCTACATCAATAGCAATATTAACGCAGCTAGCTTGCTAACATTGACTAGACCATAAAGCAACACACATGGACATGCATTGCCAAACAATGCTACTGCCAGCTTCTAGTTTGGCTGAGTGGCTGATGACTTCAAGGTCTTTGCTGTGTGAACACAGCAGAGATTGACTGCCGACACTGCTCAGGGGTGCTAAGTACTGTCGGCAGGCAGTACAATCCTTGACAATCCTACCCGTGTGTCTGAGCTATAAGGAGGATCAATCCCGACTTGACTAGGTTACAACACCAAAAACAAAGCCTGTTGTTCTCCTTTTGATATGAACACAGTCAGAAGGAAAGGACTGTTTTGAACATTACATGAATAAAAACGAAGCTATTATACCTATGCTAACAGTAGCAGATGGTAGTTTGGTTGTTTCAGGTTGTCGTACTCCCTTCCCCCTGGGGGGCTTTCCCTCCATGCTTGGCTGACTTTTTTGTTTCTTCTGTTTTAAATGACGCCAGCCTGCCGGAGTTATAAAGTGTCCCATGAATCCTTCAGAAGGCGAATTTACAAGTCTCAGCTGGCACTTCAAACGCTCCCTTTTAATTTCCCTAGTGTTTCCTACTAAGAAATATTGAGGAACTTAATTGATAGTACCTTCTAACGCATAAATACTGGCCTGTCAGAAAAATGTAAATAACTAAATGATGTGCGTGTAATCAAACGTGGGTACAATCACAGCTTTTCTGTACGACTCAAGTTCTGCAATGTAAGTGACTTCTTCTTAAAGGTCCAATGCAGCCATTTTTCATCTCAAGATCAAATCGTTTCCGGGTAACAATTAAGTACCTTACTGTGATCGTTTTCACCATTTTAATTGAAAACAGAACAAAAATAGCTCCATAGCAAAGAGCAATTTCTCAAGCAAGTCTGGGAATGGTCTGAGTGGGGAAAACTGAAAACTAGCTGTTATTGGCAGAGGTTTGGAACTCTCTTATTAGTCTAACTATTTTACCGCCGGGTGACATCATCAGGAAGGCCAAACCATCCCACCCAAACAGGCAGAAATTTCATGCAGTCTTTTCAAACAGCTCTTACACTAAATGTGCATTATCCTAATTTTCACAATTACACAGTATTATTCCAACCTCAGTGTGGAAATATATATAAAACACAGGAAATCACGTTTTCACGGCCTTTAAACATTTCTAGCTATTTTTCTACTACTTTTGCTAAAGCTCGGTTTACTCAGTGATTTGTAATGCCAGTGAGCTAAATTGTTTAGAATGTATTGCATGTCAACATAGTTAAATATTGGCTTGCTTAGTATGTCTTGCTACAGTATATTTCCTTAAAATGTACAAGATGATGATGTGATTTATACCCAATTATTATGTACAGTTACAGTATCTGCTGTCCAACCTCTGGCCTGCTTCCTCCTCTCACTGTAGCCAGCCTGCTGGAGTGTCTCATTACACCAGCACAGGGAATTCAGTCTCAGAGCTCAGCCAGAGAGATGGTTGAAGAAAAGAGAAGAAACAGCACTGACTCCCAAGGGACGGAGGGAAAGACAACAGAATGATAAAAATAACAATATCCAACCACCACTCTTTGTTTTTCGAAAGTTTCCCCAGGTGTCTGTTCTCTCTGCTTCCACCCACAGCAGCAGTGATTACTCCTGGAGATGGAGGAGATTGATCCATTAAAGGCCTGTTCCTGACTTGATAATGACTTACTCTTCCCATGCTCAGTCAGTCTTTACCTAGCTGACAGACGCTGCTGTTAATGAGCGTTTGACAAGTCTATCTTTACAGCCGTAGGCGAAAGTCAAGTCTCTGCATTTTGAACGTCCTGTCTGTAACGCTAGTGGTTTGTGCGATGTAAAAATAGTATGATAATTGAACAATGTCTGGTGGCCAGTTTGCTATTCCTTTGCCCCGTGTAGACCAATGCTATTTCTCTCTCCTCTCTCCCCTCTCTCCTCTCTCTCCTCTCTCTCCTCTCTCTCCCCTCTCTCCTCTCTCCCCTCTCTCCTCTCTCCTCTCTCCTCTCTCGGGCTCTCAATTCAATAGACTTAAATTTCTTACATTGTCAAAGTATACATAGAACAAAAATGGTGGAACCAACAGCAATAATAGTAGTAGTGGAAATGAGATTACCATTAATAGCAACTACAACAACAATATTAATAATAATAATAATACATTAAAGCAGTAGTAGTAGACCAGTGTCAATATGACTGAGAAGACACATGACATGGCATGAAAGCCAAAACTAAATGGGAAATATTATTGACATTACCTTACACTTTTCACTGGCTGTCCCTCAGGTTGTGGCAGGAGGACACATTTAGGCTTTTCACACAATAAATACCCCTAATCCAAATTCTTTGTACTGAATGATAATTTGGGGTAATAAATAGGTCAGAGTATTTGTCACAGTGTAATAGGAAATTCAGCTCTGTCGCTACCTCCCCCTGAGCAGAGTGAGCACAGCCTGTCCTCTCTGGGCAGCCAGGTTTGCCTGTGACAACTGGGCTCTATAGCCAGACTGTGCTCACTGAGTCTGTACCTAGTCAGTGTTTTCTGTGGTCAGATAGTCTGCCACCATGTACTGTCTGTTTAGAGACAAATAGCATTGAAGTTTACTTAGATTTTTTGTGGTGTCTTTCCAATAGGTGATTTTTTTTTTTTTGCTTTGATGATTTGGTTGGGCAAGATTTTCTGGGTGATGTCTTGAGGCTCTATGGGGTTGGTTAGGGAACTGAGCCTCAGAACCAGCTGGCTGTGGGGACTCTTCTCTTGTTTCATCTCTTGACATTGTAGAGGTGTGTGATGGAATGTTTAGGGGTCACTTGTTTTTTGATGGTTGTAAAATTGTTCTATTCTACTCTGCATGCGTTATCAATACAGTCTTGCAAAACTCTGCATGCAGTATTTCGATTGGATGTTTTTTCCGTTTGGTAAATTCATTATTAGAGGGCGTACCCCGTACTTTGCTGCCATATATAGCAATTGGTTCTATAACTGGTAGAAAGAGGAGGAAGGGAAGTACTACTAAAGTACACAATAGTACATTTTGGTAGACAGAAGGTCTCTGTTTTTGATTAGATATATTTGTCAATGACTTTTAGATTTTTGCAATCGTCAAACCATTTTTCATTAGAATTTTTTTGGGGTTTGTTCTTATGTTTCTTTAGATTAGCAAAGAAGGCTAATTTGTCAAATATAAAGTTTAAAAAATCCAACGTGTTTTGGCTGCATGGCCTTCGACTCCCTGACAAAGGCCATGCAGCCGAAACACGTTGGATTTTTACAACTTTGTTTCTATTGAACATGCCATACAAATAAAGGCATTTTAATTAATTATATGAAGAGTGCCTTCGTCCTCCTTTCTTTTTGATGACCTGGTTCTATAACTGATTGGAAAATTGAGCCAGATTTGAATGTTCCTTGTAATGGCATAGAATGCTCTTCTTGCTTTGTCTCTCAGCTCGTGTCAGCATGCATTGCGCTCGGCCCGCCACAGGAGTCGCTAGGGCGCGATGGGGCAAGAACATCCCTGCCGGCCAAACCCTCCCTGATGACGCTGGGCCAATTGTGCGCCGCACCATGGGTCTCCCGGTCGTGGCCGTCTGCGACAGAGCCTGGACTCAAACCCAGAATCTCTAGTGGCACAGCTAACACTGCGATGCAGTGCCTTAGACCACTGCGCCACTAGTTTTTGGTGTGTTCAATAGAACTGTGTCCGAATAGAATTTATATTTGTCATCCTGATTTCCGGTCAGAGCCCAGGTCTGACAGAACCTGCGCAGATGATCTAGATGCTGCTGTAACCTCTCCTTAGTTGGAGACTGTAGCACCAGGTCATCTGTGTACAGCAGACACTTGATTTCAGTGTTGTGTATGGTGATACAGGTGCTGCCGATTCTTCTAATGTTTTTGCCAATTCATTAATGTAGATGTTAAATAGTGTTGGACTTATTGGGCAGCCCTGTTTCACTCCACTTCCCTGAGATAAGTCGTCTGTTTGCTTGTTGCCAATTTTAACCGCACATTTGTTTTAAATGTACATTGGTTTTATAACATATGTTTTCCCTCCAATACCACTTTATATTAGTTTATAAAAAAATACCTTTGTCAAATTTAATCAAATGCCTTGAAGTCTACAAAACACAAGTAGATTTTGACTTTGTTTTGGTTTACTTGTTTTTCAATTAGTGTGGAGGGTGTAAATGTGGTCTGTTGTACGATATATAGAATTGTACAACAGAACAAAAATAAGACCTCAAAACCCCAAAACTTGTAAGCAAATAATTTTAAAGCGAGAGCAAAACTCTTTGACAAATGATACAAAAATATATATTTTAAAATGAATGCTAAAATAGCTTTTGGTTAAACTTTCCCAGCACGTTTAACCAAAAACTATTTTTGCATTCATTTTCAAATATATATATTTTTTATAATTTGTCAGAGTTTTGCTCTCGCTTTACATTTTGCCTACATGTACTACCTTTTGGTTACGCTACTCGTATCTTTGCTTTCGATGTCTGTTTCTTTTCTTTCACTGCCAGTCTTTTCGATTGTGAGTTTTGATATAATTTTTACATGAAGGGCGGGGTTTAGAGGGAGGTGGAGGCAATGAGTCTCCATTGGTCCACTAGTTTTGGAGTGAGGGGCTGGTGGGTGTTGGAGCTGGGGTGTGGCTGGTCTGTGCCGGTGCCGCTATCAGTGGGAGGCTGTTCTGGGGGGGAGGCGTGCAGCAGGCAGGGCTGGGGAGGCCTGGCTGGTTGAGTTGGGCTCCTCGGCTGGGGCAGGTCATAAAGTGGTGATCTAGCTGCTCCTGCAGCCTGTCCTCTGTTGTCTTTATATCCTGCAGCTCCTCTCTTAGTGTGGGTCAGCTCATTATTACTGCTCTGCCTGTCTTTTTGGAGCTCACCTCATTTGTTATATCAGCCAGTTCTCTCGAGTTCATCTCTCTCTTGCTGAACCTCTTTCAACTGTGTTGCAAGGCTGCTGTCCTGCTCTGTCCATACCTTGGTTAGGAGCTCCTCTAAGGTGTGGATGTCTGGTGGCTGTTCACCTTGGTTAGGAGCTCCTCTAAGGTCTGGATGTCTGGTTGCTGTTTGCTCATGCTCTCCCTGAGCAGGACAACCTTCCCCTCCAGTTTGGTGAACTCTTCATTCATGGCAGCCATGGTGGTGAGGAAGGCCTGCGCCTGCTCTGCACAGAGGGGGTTGCTCTCCTCCTGGGGCGTGTCCTCCACTGTGCTGGATGTGCCTTTTTGGGTGGGGGTGATGGTGGAGTTTGTCTTGTGGAAGGGCATGTCATTGGTGGTGTCCTCTCTCTCTCTGCTCTCTCCTTAATGGTCTGAAAGTCTGTTTCAAACAGCCTAATACCCTGACTACACCGCTCGCATTGGAAAATAAATGTAGGAATCTATGTTATTCAATTATTGCACCCACACTGCTCGCGCGTGCCAACAAGCGTCTGCGTTGCCAAGGGCTAAAATAGAAGTCATTCCTATTTCTGATGCAGATCGCGCTGCAAGTCCTGCCTCTCCCATCTCCTCATTGGTTTATAGAAGCAGATACCCACGTGCCATCTCCTCATAGGTTATACCCACGTCGGTGATTGAAAGACTAAATGTTTTGCCTGTTGTCGTGGTAATACTATGAAAGTGTAGATGCCAATCACCATAAATTCAAAGATGAAAAAGCCTGGAAGGAGGAGAGATGACTAAACTATTCGGTTGACCGTTTTATATGTGGATTAATTGTCGGAGTAGAGGACCTTGAGCATTTCATGTAAAATAACAACTCAATGTTTATATCCCAGGACAAATTAGCTAGCTAAATAGGACAAATTAGTTAGCAAGTGCAAGCTAACTAGCTAAATTGCCATACATGTTTTAATGCTTTTTGACCTGTCCCCAAATTAATGTAATTGGTTCAGAGTTTGTTTTGATAGTTTAACCTGCGTGTAGTGATCGCGTTTGGTGTAGGGGGACAAAATAAATGTATGCACGATAGCACAGGATGGCGCACGCGCGCAGCCAGTTTGGGTTCCTTGCACCATGACAGTCCCAGTCTTGTAGAAGTTGTTTGTTATCATGGTGCTGTCAGGGTCGTCTGTCTCTTTTGACTTTCAGCTTTCACCCATTACAGATTCCCTATTTATGGATGGGTAGTGAGAGCAGACTGCTGAGCGATATGTATTTGGCTGGTCAGTGAGAAAGATGAGATTACTCACATCACTGTTTTTGTAGAGGTCTGTGAAAAGGGTTTCTGACCTCCCCTTTAGAAGGTTCTGTTTAAAAGCTTTCCTCGTTGTCATTTTTGGCCTCTGGAGGGTAGAGAATGGTCTCAGCGCTGAGGGGGAGTGGGGTCACGGTGCCTGGGGACTCTGCTACTACTGCTGCTGCTGATCTGTTCTGCTGCACCGTTGCCACGACAACCAATTTTGTTTGTCTGTTGCTAGCTCTCTAATTTAGCTCAAAAACCAGCAAAAAGAGAGTTTTCTGGCTAGCTTGTTAGCCAGCTGGCTAGGTTTTTGTTGTGTAGCTAGCTAGCGAGAGTCAAAACTTCATAATTTGGGGCGCAAAGTTACTTTTTTTCTATTCTGATTTGAATAGAGTTCACTTGTCTTTATTTTTAGATTCGAGTGCTTATCTCATTCTAAAAACATAAATAAATCAGGAGTTCAAGTTGAGCATGTCTGTAGGTCTTTGTCAGTCTCACTTTTTCTCTCTCTCGGTCTCTCTCTCCCGTTCTTTCTGTATCTCTCTCTGTCTCTGGATGTGCTGGCTCAAGCATGTTCTCTCCCCCCTCCCATGTAGATAACAAATCTCGAGCTGATTACTGAACGGTGTAGGTTTTATGGCGGTGATTTTAATTGGTCAACCTTTGGAAATGAAGTGGTGATTAAAATTAAAGTGTCAAGGCCAAACAAGTACAAGGCTGTTTAGTCGCTTGTAGAGAGGGTCTTAGATAATGAGTCGTTAGATATCATGGAATGTGTCATTTCTGGATGGTTGTAGGACTAATTTCATAAAATAGGGAATGCTGTGTAAAATTAATGCTGGTGTTGTAATTGCTAAGGCGTAGTAATTTTGTGTGACTAGAATCAGAATAACTTACTATCCAAGTACATTTACATATACAGTGCATTCGGAAAGTATTCAGGGCCCTTGACTTTTTTCACATTTTGTTACGTTATATCCTTATTCTAAAATGGATTAAATAAATAAAAAATCCTCATCAATCTACCCACAATACCCCATAATGAAGTAAAAACAGGTTTTTAGAAATGTTTGCAATTAAAATAAACTGAAATACCTGATTTAAATAAGTATTTAGACCCTTTGCTATGAGACTCGAAATTGAGCACCGGTGCATCCTGTTTCCATTTATCATTCATGAGATGCTTCAACAAGTTGATTGGAGCCCACCTGTGGTAAATTCAATTGATTTGACAAGATTTGGAAAGGCACACACCTGTCTATATAAGGTCCCACAGCTGACAGTGCATTTCAGAGCAAAAACCTAGCCATGTGGTCGAAGAAATTTTCCATATAGCTCCGAGACAGGATTGTGTTGAGGCACATATCTGGGGAAGGGTACCAAAACATTTCTCCAGCATTGAAGGTTCCCAAGAACACAGGTTCCTCCATCAATCTTAAATGGAAGAAGTTTTGAGCCACCAAGACTCTTCCTAGAGCTGGCCAAACTGCACAATCGGGTGGAGAAGGGCCTTGGTCAGGGAGGTGACCAAGAGCCCGATGGTGACTCTGACAGAGCTTTAGAGTTTCTCTGTGGAGATGGGAGAACCTTCAAGAAGGACAACCATCTCTGCATCACTCCACCAATCAGGCCTTTATGGTAGAGTGGCCAGACGGAAGCCACTCTTTAGCAAAAGGCACATGACAGCCCGCTTGGAGTTTGCCAAAAGGCACCTAAATACTCTGACCATGAGAAACAAGATTCTCTGGTCTGATGAAACCAAGATTGAACTCTTTGGCCTGAATTCCAAGCGTCACGTCTGGAGGAAACCTGGCACCATCCCTATGGTGAAGCATAGTGGCAGCATCATGCTGTTAGGATGTTGTTCAGCGGCAGGGACTGGGAGACCAGTCAGGATTGAGGCAAAGATGAACGGAGCAAAATACAGAGTGATCTTTGATGAAAACCTGCTCCAGAGCGCCAAGGACTGGAGTGTAGGTTCACCTTCCAACAGGGCAACGACCCTAAGCACACAGCCAAGACAACGCAGGAGTGGCTTCGGGACAAGTCTCTGAATGTCCTTGAGTGGCCAAGCCAAAGGCTAAACTTGAACCCAATCAAACATCTCTGGAGATACCTGAAAATAGCTGTGCAGCAACTCTCCCCATCCAACTTGACAGAGCTTGAGAGCATCTGCAGAGAAACATGGGAGAAACTCCCCAAATACAGTTAATGGAACAACATCCACACCTAGCCTACAGTGACACATGTTCACCTGAAGACAATATCTGCACAGGGGCTTTCTGCTTTTAAATCCAAATCTGATTGACAGAATAGTAATTTAGGACAAATAAGTGAGTATTTTTCATTACTCCCCCCCCCCCTTTCCCGTCCTCTGTCGTAGACAAAGTTCAGCCTTTTGTTTGCATTGCCTGCTTTGAGAGGGTGCAGTGAATAAATGAGTCCCTCTTTTACAGGACAGTCAGGTACATGGAGAGATAAAAGGATAAAGAAAGGAGGAAACAGAGGTTAGGACCACAGTCTGACAGCAAAAGAGAAAAGCAGCCTTCTCAGCCTGTTGCGGTGTCTGTCTGTTGACAAGGCCTTGCCCTCTAGATGTGACACCTGAGCCCGTCTGTGATAACAGCCTGTAACCTACATTTAACTGGGGAACCAGATAGAGTCGAGACACACTCCGATACCTAGGGTTTATTTATTTTGGTGACTCCACTATCCTTATATAGGCTACTGTATTTTTTCCCCAAATTAAGTTGTATGTCATACGTTTTGTTTTCTGATTACGCAAAACATCAAACTGCTTCTCACAGCACTGGGAAATTAGAATTGGACAAATAGGTTTCCTCATCCTATTTTCCCACTATTGGACACTAGTTTGAATGAATACGGTGCTGTAGAGTAGAGGTCTATTGAGTCCACTGATCCTACTCACACAACTACCCTACGCCTTGAACTCTTTCTCCCCTCTCTCTCCAGATGAAATCTTGCAGCAAGTGAGGTCCGGCCGCCCGACAACCTGCCCGCTCAACCCTATCCCCTCCTCCCTTCTCTAGACCATCTCAGGAGACCTTCTCCCATTCCTCACTTCACTCATCATCTCATCCCTGACCCTCTGACTTCAAAATGTCCCCAGTTGCTCCCCTCCTCAAGAAAACAACACTCAACTCCTCTGTCAAACTACAGACCAGTATCCCTTCTTTCAATTATTTCCAAAACACTTGAGCGTGCGGTCTCTGACCAACTCTCTATCACTCTCAGAACAATCTTCTTGACCCTAAGCAGTCAGGCTTAACGACGGCTCACTCACCCGAGACTGCTCTTTTCTGTGTCATGGAGGCTCTCCACTGCCAAAGCTGACTTTCTCCTCTGTTCTAATCCTCCTAGATCTGTCTGCTGCGTTCAACACCGTGAACCATCATATCCTCCTCTCTACCCTCTCAGGGCTGGGCGTCTCCGGCTCTGCACACTATTGGATTGCATCCTACCTGGCAGGCAGCTCCTACCAAGTGACGTGGAGAGTGTGTTTGTGGAGAGTGTGTCTGCACCACATACTCTTACTACTGGTGTCCCCCAGGGCTCGGTTCTAGGCCCTCTTCCCTTTACACACCAAGTCACTCGGCTCGGTCATATCCTCACATGGTCTCTCCTATCATTGCTATGCGGATGACACTCAATTACTTTTCTCCTTCCCCCTTCTGACACCCAGGTGGCGACACGCGTCTCTGCGTACCGGGCAGATATCTCAGCTTGGATGTCAGCCCACCACCTCAAGCTCAACCTTGACAAGACTGAGCTGCTCTTCCTCCCGGGGAAGGCCTGCCCGCTCCAATCCCTCTCCATCACGATTGACAACTCCATGGTGTCCCCCTCCCAGAGTGCAAAGAACCTTGACGTGACCCTGGACAACACCTTGTCATTCTCTGCAAACTTCAAAGCAGGTTCATGCTCTACCACATACGTAGAGTACGACCTTACCTCACACAGGAAGCGGCACAGGTCCCATTTCAGGTACTTGTTATCTCCCATCTGGACAACTGCAACTTATCCAGAACGCTGCATCCCGCCTGGTGTTTCTCACACTCCAGTTGAAGCTCGCAGCCATAACAAGACCATGGTACTTGCCTGTGGAGCATCAAGAGAAAGTGCCCCTCCCTACAGTACTTTCAGGCTATGCTCAAACCCTACATACCAACCCGAGCACTCTGTTCTGCCACCTCTGGTCTCTTGGCCCTTTTGAGAACGAACTCTTGCACTTGACTTATTTCCCCCCTTACTAGCTCTGATTTTGATAATTATTGAGGAAAATGTTTCTCACGATGACTGTGATATGTGGTTGACCCACCTAGATATTTTAAGATGAACGCACTAACTGTAAGTTGCTCTGGATAAGAGCGTCCGCTAAAATGACTCAAATGTAAATATGGCCCAAAGAGAGAGGGGACTTTAGGGCCCAAAAGACTGTATTAGCATGGGCAGCGCCATTGAGGACTTTCCCCATTTCTAAGTATTCAACTGGGTGGGACTTCCTATGGGTTAAGGAAGGATCACATAATTCCATCCAGGTCATCAGGAGGGATCAGCCAATGAATTATACTCATGAGAAAACATTCCATAATTGCAGGTGGCAGTAAATTGTCAACCTTAGCGTTATACATGTTCAAACACACTATAGGTGGCAGAATGCAACTAGTAGAAGAAGAAAATGATTATTCTTCAATGGTGCTGCCCATGCTCATATACAATGTTGCAACCTCTAACTACACTATATATATATATATATATATATATATATATACACATACATACATATATACATACACACACACACAATGTGGACATCCCTTCAAATGAGTGGATTCGGCTATTTCAGCCACACCCGTTTCTGACTGGTGTATAAAATCAAGCACACAGCCATGCAATCTCCATAGACAGACATTGGCAGTAGAATGGCCTTACTGAAGAGCTCAGTGACTTTCAACGTGGCACCGTCATAGGATGCCACCTTTCCAACAAGTCAGTTCGTCAAATTTCTGCAATGCTAACGCTTCCCCGAATCAACTGTAAGTTCTGTTATTGTGAAGTGGAAACGTCTAGGAGCAACAACAGCTCAGCCGTGAAGTGGTAGGCCACACAAGCTCACAGAACGGGAACGCCGAGTGCTGAAGCGCGCAGCGCATAAAAATCGTCATCTGTTGTAACACTCACTACCGAGTTCCAAACTGCCTCTGGAAGCAACGTCAGCACAAGAACTGTTTATCGGAAGCTTCATGAAATGGGTTTCCATGGCCGAGCAGCCGCACACAAGCCTAAGATCACCATGCGCAATGCAGGTTGGAGTGTGTGTCGTGCTGACCGTGTGTGTGTTTTGTTTCTGTCTGTGCTAGCCTGTTAGTGGCGGTGAGGTGATACCTCTAGGTGTCAGTGGAGAACAGCAAATCATGCCAGGCTGATGGGCGGGATTTTCCCAGAGCGCCTATAGGGCTTTGGTCAAAAGTAGGGCACATTGTGGCTTAATATTAAGGTGTTTCCAGTTGACTGGAGAGATGTAACCTTGCTCGCTCGGGTGTATGTAGCTTAAACCTTTTTCGGAAGAGCTGACACTGCCCCCGTCTCCTATCCTCCAGGTCACATTGGAAAGGTAATCATCATCCCTTTGCTTTTTAGCCAGGCTCAGCTGGGTCCAAATGGAAAGGGAGCAGTATTGCCTGTGTCCGAAATGGCACCCTATTCGCTATATAGTGCACTACTTTTGACCACAGCCCTATGGAGCCCTAGTGCGCTAGATTGGGAATAGGGTTCCGTTTGGGATGCATACATACTGTAGTTGATGATAAGCCCTTGCTCATCCTTGCTCGTCATCGCAGAAAGATGCAGTATACGAGATATGATATTGTCTTTTTCCAAGACATGCTCTGAGGCTATTCTGAGGCTATCAAGACTTGGAACAGACTGAGTACAAAAGTTGAGTGTTTTATTTTGATCATGTCACAAGGAACAGGCTGACCGCTGCTGGAATTACTATTTTTCCACTGGCCAAATGTCAAGCAGCGGCTCTCTTCGGCTCTGTTCACAGGGCGCCTCAGCTCAAGATATGCTTTGTCATTATAGTCTTTTTCTTTCTCGTTCTTGTTCCATCTCTCCTTTCTCTCTCTCCCCCTCTCGACTCAATTTTCTTCTATTTCTGTATTTTTTTCCTTCTATTTCTCGCTCTCAATTTCAATTTAAGGGGCTTTATTGGCATGGGAAACATCTGTTTACATTGCCAAAGCAAGTGAAATGGATAATACACAAAAGTGAACTAAACAATACAAAATGTACAGTAACCATTACACTCACAAAAGTTCCAAAAGAATAAAGATATTTCAAATGTCGTTGTCTATATACAGGGATGTAATAGTGTACAAAAGGGTAGATAAATAAATATGAATATAGGTTGTATTTACAATGGTGTTTGTTCTTCACTGGTTGACCTTTTCTTGTGGCAACGAGTCACACATCTTGCTGCTGTGATTGCACACTGTGGTATTTCACCCAATAGATATGGGAGTTTTTCAAAATTGGTTTTGTTTTCAAATTCTTTCTGGGTCTGTATAATCTGAGGGAGATATGTGTCTCTCTGTGACTCACCACCTGGATTCAGTCTTATGTAGCCACATTTTAAATGTTTTTACTTTGGTAAAAAGTAGAGACCCAGAGCTACAAAATGGTATATCATACACTGCATTTTTGAGGAACAATGGGAAAGTAATTCTTATTTTAAAGTAGATAAACTTGTAAACTCACAAATTTACTGGAGCTCTCCCCTTTGTCTATACCCATTCAGCATTGTCCACACCCTCTTAAGCCAGCCCCACCCATTTCTTTAAGGATTCACATGTGAGGTCATGTGCTAAACAGAGTGAGTAGTGTCGTAAAGATTAAGACTAAAAGTGGTAGTAGCCTACATTAAGGTAAACAAAGTGTCCAGATAAAAATATTAGATGACGCTTACCCAGAAAACTTGTCTAAATTGATGGATCATGTGAAAGAATTGCTCTAACCCCCAGCCACATCCGGTGGTGGGAAAAACGACTACATCGTCATACTTGAGTAAATGTAAAGATACCTTAATAGAAAGTGACTAAAGTAAAAGTCACCCAGTAAAATACTACTTGAGTAAAAGTATTTGGTTTTGAAAAATACTTAAGGATCAAAAGTAATTGGAATTGCTAAAATGTACTTATGTATCAAAAGTATAAATCATTTCAAATTTGATATAAAACCAGATTGCCCAATTTTATGTACTTATTTATTTTGACAGATAGCCAGGGGCACACTCCAACACTCAGACGTAATTTACAAGACGAAGCATTTGTGTTTAGTGAATCTGCCAGATCAAATGCTCTTGATGTGTGAATTTGACAATGTTCCTGTCAAAATGTAACGAGTACTTTTGGGTGTCAGGGAAAATGTATGGATTAAAAAGTACATTATTTTCTTTTTGAATGTAGTGAAGTAAAAGTTGCCAAAAATATAAATAGTAATGTACAAATACAATTGAAGTCTGAAGTTTACATACACTTAGGTTGGAGTCATTAAAACTCACTTTTCAACCACCCCACAAATTTCTTGTTAACAAACTATAGTTTTGGCACGTCAGTTAGGACATCTACTTTGTGCATGACACAAGTAATTTTTCCAACAATTGTTTACAGACAGATTATTTCACTTATAATTCACTGTATTACGATTCCAGTGGGTCAGAAGTTTACATACACTAAGTTGACTGTGCCTTTAAACAGCTTGGAAAATTCCAGAAAATGACGTCATGGCTTTAGAAGCTTCTGATAGGCTAATTGACATAATTTGAGTCAATTGGAGGTGTACCTGTGGATGTATTTCAAGGCCTACCTTCAAACTCAGTTCCTCTTTGCTTGACATCATGAGAAAATCTAAAGAAATGAGCCAAGACCTCAAAAAAAAACTTTGTAGACCTCCACAAGTCTGGTTCATCCTTGGGAGCAATTTTCAAATGCCTGAAGGTACCACGGTCATCTGTACAAACAATAGTACGCAAGTATAAACACCATGGGACCACGCAGCCGTCATACCGCTCAGGAAGGAGATGCGTTCTGTCTCCTACAGATGAACGTACTTTGGTGCGAAAAGTGCAAATCAATCCCAGAACAACAGCAAAGGACCTTGTGAAGATGCTGGCAGAAACGGGTACAAAAGTATGTACATCCATAGTAAAATGAGTCCTATATCGACATAACCTGAAAGGCCGCTCAGCAAGGAAGAAGCCACTGCTCCAAAACCGCCATTTAAAAAAAGCCAGACTACGGTTTGCAACTGCACATGGGGACAAACATCATACTTTATGGAGAAACGTCCTCTGGTCTGATGAAACAAAAATAGAACTGTTTGGCCATAATGACCATCGTTATGTTTGGAGGAAAAAGGGCGAGGCTTGCAAGCCGAAGAGCACCATCCCAACAATTAAGCACGGGGGTGGCAGCATCATGTTGTGGGTGTGCTTTGCTGCAGGAGGGACTGGTGCACTTCACAAAATAGATAACATCATGAGCATGGAAAATTATGTGGCTATATTGAAGCAACATCTCAAGACATCAGTCAGGATGTTCAAGCTTGGTCGCAAATGGGTCTTCCAAATGGACAATGACCCCAAGCATACTTCCAAAGTTGTGGCAAAATGGCTTAAGGATGACAACAGTCATGGTATTGGAGTGGCCATCACAAAGCCCTGACCTCAACCCTATAGAACATTTGTGGGTGCGAGCAAGGAAGCCTACAAACCTGACTCAGTTCCACCAGTTCTGTCAGGAGGAATGGGCCAAAATTCACCCAACTTATTGTGGGAAGCTTGTGGAGGGCGACTCAAAACGTTTGACCCAAGTTAAATAATTTAAAGGCATTGCTACCAAATACTAATTGACTGTATAAACTTCTGACCCACTGGGAATGTGATGAAAGAAATAAAAGCTGAAATAAATAATTCTCTCTACTATTATTCTGACATTTCACATTCTTAAAATAAAGTGGTGATCCTAACTGACCTAAGACAGTGAATTTATACTAGGATTAAATGTCAGGAATTGTGAAAAACTGCGTTTAAATGTATTTGGCTAAGGTGTATGTAAACTTCCGACTTCAACTGTATGTACTTTTTTGTGTGTATATCTATCCATCTATGACCTTAGTCAGTATAAAGGAGGAAATGTTGCTTACTTGAGCAAAATCAAAGCTGTGATGCATCCTTAAATGCATTGCTGGTTCACTAGGGGCCCCCAGAGATAACTGCAGGTCTTGACAGGTGGTCTTGCAGTCAGCAACCGTCTTCTGGTGGACAGACCGCTCACTCTGAACAAGCAGGAGATGCTGCTCTTGCTTCTTCAGCTTGGCTGACTTAACAGCTTCTGGCAGATCTGAAGACCTGATAGTTGTTCCTCTGGCACTATCAGCACAGGTCTGTCCTGGGCTTAGTGTTTGAGATGTGGGGCAGCAATTTTCTCCACAGATTCCTGAAGGAAGACAGCCCAACTGCACGTACCTCTGGGGAAAAAACAGAAATAATGTGAGATCAATTAAAGTAGTGGCAATCATGTTGGAGGTCAATTAAATAATCAAAATGTGTTTATGCTTTACATGCCAAGTGTTGTCATCGATTCCTTGTAGAGACGCCACACTGCTGCTTTTGTCACATGGGACGGCAGCAGCTTTCCACCAAAGTGTTTGTGTCCTGGGTGGCGTCCTGGTAATACTATTGCATTGTTCTCTGCGTAGTTGTTGAAGTTCACCACTTGCTGCAAGCCCTCATGCTTCCTGCTTGGGCCGGCTCTCTTTTTGATGGGAGTCATTAGACCATTCTCCTTGTATGACTGGTGGAGGAGAGTCAGGCGTGTTCTACTGATGCTGGAAGACAAATTCCAGATACAAATATTTTAGCATTATTATACAATGGATGTGAAATGGCATTCTGAGAACACCACTACACACAGTTCATACACGTAATGTTAGCTAGCTAGCCAGCCATCTAACGTCAGCTGGCTAGCTAACAGCAAGCTTTAACTAGCAATACAAACCGATTGTCGTAGCTAGCTAAAGTTAACCAAATAGGTTCAATGTTAGCTAACATTAGACTATAACTAGCAATGCGAAATGGCATTCTGAGAACATCACTAACGTTACACACACTTCATACATGTAAGTTAATGTTAGCTAGGATGCCAGCCATCTAACCTCTGCTAACGTTAGCTAGCTAAATGCAAACTTTAACTTGGCCTTTTGTTTAGAAATGTAACGTTAGCTAGCTAAACAAATTAACTAAATTCCTAATCCATAGAGAAACGTTACTAGCAATACAAACCGATTTGTCATAGCTAGCTAAACCAAATGGGTTCAATGTTAGCTAGCCAGCCAGCCATCAAACTCCAGCTGGCTAGCTAACAGCAAGCTTTAACTTGCAATGAAAAATATTTTCTGAGAAAATTAGAAACGTATAATATCTGAAACTGTAGCTAGATTCTTACCCGTATACATGGATGAAAGCTTCATGGCAGACTGAAACCCCTTTTTATGAAATGTTCAGAGTCCGAGAGAGTCGGCATGGCACGATCGTCCTCCAGAAAGTAACGTAAACTCACCCCATTCCGTACAAATGTGCACAACCGCAACATTCAAACGAGGCTACAAAGAAAACTAATGGGACTGTAGCGACTGTGTTGACTTCAAAATCGGGGGTGTGAACTAGGTTTCTATTCAAGCGTTGATCGACATGGTAAGGGCTCTATAGTATTGAAGAAAAGTTGAAAAAACAGACCCTCCATTACATCGTGACGTGTCATGCCGTAACGTACAGCACGCATAAAGCAGCTATTTCTGTCTTACAATCTCTCTCCCCCAGGTGTAGCACTTCTCTCATCCTTTAACAAGAAATGGACAGTGACGGGGGTAAGGGGGGATACCTAGTCATTATTTTTTTGTCATCATTGCATGCGATCATCATTCTCAAAGCCGCTGTTTACTTCTAAGATCACTTTAGCACCGCCCTAAAGACCCGATTCGAATTCGACACAAACCTTCAAATAGGTATGTAATGACACATTATATAAACTCTTTTATAGTGTTTACATTTTAGAGGCGATAAGGTGATAAGTTGGACAGATCGAGTGAAAAAAAGCGATTTTCCTACACAACATCTCTCCTTCTCACTATCACGCATTAGTTTCGCTTCCCCACCCGCCATTTTTAAAAAGACCCGACGGGGTTCATTGCCTTCTTGAATCATGCAGAAATGGGCAGCGTGCGGTCATGTAATTGATTCTGTTGGAAAGGGGAGAAATTGTGCTTTACAATGGTATTGACATTACAGTTGATCTGGAAGTATTACGTTTTTGGGGCGCTAAAATAAGGTCAATTGTACGGACCAAGGCGATGTACAAACGTGAGTTTACGTTAGTCCATCACAACTTTTCCCCACTGACCTTTGTCGATAGCGCCTTATAAATTCAGGGCAACAATGTTATTGAGAGCAGTAGCAACATATTTGCACTTCTCCATGGCTAATGTTAGCTCATTTTATAGACAAGATGCTACACTGCAGACCAATCCAAACATGTCTCGGCATGTCCAGCCCACTCATTATCTCAGCCAATCATGGCTAGCGGGAAGGTTGTCTTTTTCTGTTGCTAAACCAACTAGGCTCGTAATTTAACAATTTTATTTGTATTTACAGATGGCATACACGTTTGTTATTAAGCCACATAAAAGTTCACATGTTTGAGAAGGCGTTTCTGCCAAAAAACACATTTTGATTAAAAAAAATGTTACGTTCAAACGGCTCTCCTGTGAAGTTGTGACTTGCGACATAAGCCTAGTTTCCTGAATCGGGTCACATATGGTCATACATTTGGCAGGAGGTTAGGAAGTGCAGCTCAGTTTCCACCTCATTTTGTGGGTAGTGTGTACATAGCCTGTCTTCTCTTGAGAGCCAGGTCTGCCTTCGGTGACCTTTCTCAATAGTAAGCCTATGCTCACTGAGTCTGTACATTAGTCAAAGATTTCCTTCATTTTGGGTCATTCATAGTGGTCAGGTATTTTTATCTTTTTTTCCCTCCCAATTTTGTGGAATCCAATTGGTAGTTATTCTTGTCGCTGCAACTCCCGTACGGACTCGGGAGAGGCGAAGGTCGAGAGCCGTGCGTCCTCCAAAACACAACCCAACCAAGCCGCACTGCTTCTTGACACAATGCCCACTTAGCCCGGAAGCAAGCCGCACCAATGTGTCGGAGGAAATGCCGTACTCCCGGCGACTGTGTCAGCGTGCACTGCGACTGGCCCGCCACAGGAGTCGCTAGTGCGCGATGGGACAAGGACATCCCTGCCGGCCAAACCCTCCCCTAACGCGGATGATGCTGGGCCAATTGTGCGCTGCCCTATAGGTCTCCCGGTCGCGGCCGGCTGCAACAGAGCCTGGACTCGAACCCAGAATCTCTAGGGTGGTCAGGTATTCTGCCACTATACTCTCTGTTTAGGGCCAAATAGCATTCTAGTTTGCTCCTTTTTTTGTAATTCTTTCCAATGTGTCAAGTAATTATCTTTTTGTTTTCTCATGATTTGGTTGGGATTAATTGTGTTGCTGTACTGGGGCTCTGTGGGGTCTGTTTGTGTTTGTTTGTGAACAGAGCCCCAGGACCAGCTTGCTTAGGGGGCTCTTCTCCAGGTTAATTTCTCTGTAGGTGATGGCTTTGTTATGGAAGGTTTGGGAATCGCTTCCTTTTAAGTGGATGTAGAATTGAACGTCTCTCTTCTGGATTTTGATAATTAGCGGGTATCGGCCTAATTCTGCTCTGCATGCATTATTTGGTGTTTTACATTGTACACAGAGGATATTTTTGCCGATTTCTGCATGCGGAGTCTCAATTTGGTGTTTGTCCCCTTTTGTGAATTCTTGGTTGGTGAGCGCACCACAGACCTCACAACCATAAAGGGCAATGTGTTCTATAACTGATTCAAGTATTTTTAGCCAGATCCTAATTGGTATGTCGAATGTTCCTTTTTGATGGCATAGAAGGCCCTGCTTTCCTTGTCTCTCAGATCGTTCACGGCTTTGTGGAAGTTACCTGTGGCGCTGTTGTCTCTGTCTGAGAAAAGCAGAGCTAGTCCAGTCAGTCAGAGTGGGTGAAGTATCAGAACGATAGTAGCCAAGCTCTCCCTATCTGAATCGTTATCAGTCTCTCACTTCCGGTCAGGACACACACCCGCCATTCAGCTACTCTCCAACTGCCATTCATCCACACGAGGCCAGCAGGTCGATTCTTCATGTTGAATTAAGTTTAATTAAAATTGAACTTCACAGCTCCTGGATTAAAGGGGGGTTTACGGTATATCCCAGTCAGTATTAGCCACCGCCGAGAGGTTCAAATAATGTGACATAGTTCATTATCCTGGGTTTAGAGTGACTTTTTGGGGATTTAGTGCAAAGTGTGTGATTAGTCTAAGCTGCGTTCCAAAGGGCACCCTATTCCCTATATAGTGCATTACTTTTGACTAGATCCCTATTGAGCACTAGTGTACTAGATAGGGAATAGAGTGCCATTTGGGAAGCATCTATAGTCTCAGGCTCCCTGCAGATTAAGATCCAACCGAATAGAGGAGAGGGGAAGAGAGAGGAAGGACTTGGGCTAACTTGAAACACAACCGGACAGAGCTGGGAGTGAGCTCCAGGCTTTTCTGCTGTCTCGGTTTGATGGAGAAGTTTCATCATGGTTATGAGTAAGAGTCTGTCGAGGTGAGTTAGAGTTGAAATGAAGGTTCTTTCTCTGAGGTATAATAAAAAAAAGCTTCTACATTTCTCTTTGCCCGGTTTGGTTTGTTTGAGGTGAACAACCCTCCTAGGGTTGCCTCAACTATTCATGCCTGTAAGGTTTATGTCTTCACTCCTTTTGTACTGTTGTTGCTGTCTAGTTGCTCTCCTGAGGTGTTTCTTGCTGTTGCACACTAGGCATATCAATCTGGCAACAACTGAATCCTAAACAGATCGAGAGGAGGAGGAAAAGGAGCGGTAAAGAGAATTACAAGGAAATGAATGGACAGTTTTCCGATAAACTCCGGAAACAGTGTGTGACAGCCGTCCTGTTGAATTTTGTGCACACTTTCTTGCAGTGTAGAGGATCAGTTTATGCTATTTGTGCATTCCAGATGGCACCCTATTCCCTATATAGTGCACTATGTAGGGAATAGGGTGCATTTGGGACACATCCTGTGTTTCCAATGGCTGAGCTTTACTGTGTGGTGACAAACTGCTCAGGAAAAAAGCAGGGCGATTTGAAATGGGGTTTGGTCGTTGGTAGAGTGAGTTACAGTGAAGTGATCCTGTGAGAGGCTATTGTGGAAAACATTAACACTCTATAGCCCATGCCTCCAGAACAGAGCTAAACTGCTAGCTAAAGAGAAGGGTTGAAGTGAAAAAGTGAGGGTGAGAGAAACCAAACTGGAAACCAAAGCAAGTAAAATATCAGCAGAGAGAAAATCAAGATTATTTAAAGCGAAATCATAAAGTTTTAGTAGCCACGCTAACTTTAGGCCTTTTAATCAACTCCTCCTCAGACGCCATGACTCAGTGAATAATTGGAGTGGTTGTTGTGTGCTCTGTGAATCCCTTCCCAGCAATGACACACTTTCCCTCACCGTCTGCAAGACAAAGGGGTTGATCGTGGACTACAGGAATTGGAGGACCAAGCACGCCCCCATTCACATCGACGGGGCTGTAGTGTAGTGGGTCGAGAGCTTCAAGTACCTCGTTGTCCACATCACTAACAGTATATCATGGTCCACACACACCAACACAGCCTCAGGAGGCTGGAAAGATTTGGCATGGGCCCTCAGATCCTCAAAAAGTTGAGAGCATCTTGACTGTTTGAATCACCACTTGGTATGGCAACTGCTTGGCATCTGACCGCATGGCGCTGCAGAGGGTAGTACGTACGGCCCAGTACATCACTGGGGCCAAGCTCCCTGTCATCCAGGACCTCTATACCAGGCGGTGTTAGTGGAAGGCCCTAAAAATTGAACAGCTTCTACCCCCAAGCCATAAGACCGCTAAATAGTTGACCAAATAGCTACCCGGACTATCTGCATTGACCTGTTTTGACAAATCACATACGCTGATGCTATTGTTTTTTATTTTTTATATGTCACCTTATTCCTAGTTATATATACATATTAACCTCAATTACCTCGTACCCCTGCACATGGACTCAGTACTGGTACCCGATAATATAGCCAAGTTATCGCTATGCGTATTATTGCTTTTATTATTACATGTTATTACTTCTATTATAAAAATATAAAAACATGTTAGTCTATCTGTTTATGAAGTACAGTGCATTCAGAAAGTATTCAGAGCCCTTGACTTTTTCCACATGTTGTTACGTTAAAGCGTCAATCTACACACAATACCCCAAAATGACAAAGCGAAAACAGGTTTTTAGATTGTTTTGCAAATTTATAAAAAATATAACATAAGTATTCAGACACTTTGCTATGAGACTCGATATTGAGCTCCTGTTTTGCATCCTGTTTTCATCGACCATCCTTGAGATGTTTCTACAACTTGATTGGAGGCCACCTGTGGTAAATTCAATTGATTGGACATGATTTGGAAAGGCACACACCTGTCTATATAAGGTTCCACAGTTGACAGTGCATGTCAGAGCAAAAACCAAGCCATGATGTCGAAGGAATTGTCCGTAGAGCTCCGAGACAGGATTGTGTAGAGGCAAAGATCTGGGGAGGGGTATTGAAGGTCCCCAAGAACACAGTGGCCTCAATCATTCTTCAATGGAAGACGTTTGGAACCACCAAGACTCTTCCTAGAGCTGGCTGCCTGGCCAAACTGAGCAATCGGGAGGGAAGGGCCTTGGTCAGGGAGGTGACCAAGAACCTGATGGTCACTCTGACAGAGATCCAGAGTTCTCTGTGGAGATTGTTGCCCTTCTGGAAGGTTCTCCCATCTCTACCATAAAGGCCATAAAGTGCCAGACGGAATCCACTTCTCAGTAAAATGCGCATGACAGCCCGCTTGGAGTTTGCCAAAAGGCACCTAAAGGACTCTCAGACCATGAGGAACTGGTGAAACCAAGATTGTACTCTTTGGCCTGAATGCTAAGCATCACGTCTGAAAGAAACCTGGTACTATCCCTACGGTAAAGCATGGTGGTGGCAACATCATGCTCTGGGGATGTTTTTTAACGGCAGGGACTGGGAGACTAGTCAGGATCGAGGGAAAGATGAACGGAGCAAGGTACGTTTGCAAAAATTTCTAAAAACCTGTTTTTGCTTTGTCATTATAGGGTATTGTGTGTCGATTGATGAAACAATTTAATCCATTTTAGAATTAGGCTGTAATGTAACAAAATGTGGGAAAAGTAAATTGGTCTAAATACTTTCCGAATGTGACTAATAACATTTTATTCGACACTTGCAGTGGGTTGAGTTACACCAGCCATCGATCACAAAATGCTTGTTAGGGAGTTATTTCCCAGGATTGGCTTCTAGATCTTACCACAAACATCAGACTACGTCCCAAATGGTGGGCTCTGGTCAAAAGTAGTGCACTATAATAAGGGAAAGAGCCTTTTCTGTTTACCATCAAATGTCATGTTCGAGTGATGCTCCCTCATCCCAACATCAAAAAAGCTTGGTAGCAGGATAGCTAATGCTAATAAGAATTTCGATGCGGGGTATATACCATGTGGGCGGTGTATACCTTCTGTATTTATTATAGATCCCCATTAGCTGCTGCAGTTATAAATTTTTTAAATTATTACAATGCATTCACAACAGATTTTACAACATTACGTGTGTGCCCTCAGGCACCTACTCTACTACCACATATCTACAACACAAAATCCATGTGTGTGTGTATAGTGCGTATGTTATTTTGTGTTTGTATGCATGTGTCTGTGCCTATGTTTGTTGCTTCACAGTCCCGCTGTTCCATAAGGTGTATTTTCTCATTTTTTTTTCTAATTTTACTGCTTGCATTAGTTCCTTGATGTGGAATAGAGTTCCATGTAGTCATTGCTCTATGTAGTACTGTGCGTCTACCATAGTCTGTTCCGGACTTGGGTATTGTGAAGAGACCTCTGGTGGCATGTCTGGTGGGGTTTACATGGGTGTCCGAGCTGTGCGCCAGTAGTTCAAACAGACAGCTCGATGCATTCAACATGTCAGTACCTCTCACAAATACAAGTAGTGATGAAGTCACTCTCTCCTTCACTTTGTGCCAGGAGAGATTGACATGCATAATATTAATGTTAGCTCTCTGTGTACATCCAAGGGCCAGCTGTGCTGCCCTGTTCGGAGCCGATTGCAAAGGTGCCCTATTTGTGGCACCTGACCACACGACTGAATAGTAGTCCAGGTGTGACAAAACTAGTTACAGCTTGAAGCTTTCTCTTGAGTGGGCAGCCTGATGAAAGCCAGTCAATTAAAATATATATCTCTATTGATATCACATACATTATCAAGCATTTCACACATGTCATCCAGATACTGACTGTTAGCACTTGGTCTATAGCAGCGTCCCACCAGAATGGGCTTTAAGTGAGGCAGATGAACCTGTAGCCATATTACTTCAACAGTATTTAACTTGAGATCCTCTCTAAGCTTTACGGGAATGTAGTTCTGAATATAAACAGCCACACCTCCACCTTGGGCATTTCTGTATTTTCTGTAGATCTTATAACCATGTATTGCTACCACTGTATCATCAAAGGTATTATCTAAGTGAGTTTCAGAGACTCTCAGTCCGAGTGTCATCTGTTACTATGAAAGATTTCATGAACCTTGTTTCTTAAGCGACGCATGTTAACGTGGGCTATTTTTAATACTTTTCTGGGTGCTTGATTGTTTTTCTTGCTTTACTGGGAGGTTTAGCGGAGGTAGACATGCTCTGGTTATTTATGTTAGTGCAGTGTTAACTGCACACAGTGGACTTCCTGCTCGGGCACACCACCTCAGAACTAACAGTATAACTCTGGTTCATAGGCATATGATTACTGCATACAATAGCAGTAGGATCAGCAGAGGCATTCAGGGCAGTAAAAGGGATATAAATTAGGTTACTTACATTGTGTCTTCCAACGTCCCCTGGGATACTGTACATTTTGCTGAAGCATTATGACAACTCAGCGATATAATGGTAGGGATTAAATGAGCTGGACTTGGGTCATTGATAAGTCATTGTCTCAACGCAGCCTTAAAATGCTGTGAAAGAATTTAATACTAGCTTTGTTTCCATAAGATATCAAAGTTGTCAATAAATGTTACTGCAATAGTCTCGTAGCCATTTATGGAGGACTAAAAGTCTGCTGAACCGTTCAATGCCACGATTTAGGTAGGGCATTGGGCCAGATATTATGGGGCGTTGTTTGACCTGCTCTTCATTATGTCATTTGACCCCACATGAACCATGACAGTATCAGCCCCCGGTGACTGACACACAGCCTCGGGAAGCAACCTAGTCATATCCTGAACTTTTGCCCCGAGAAAAACAGTTTTTGCCCCAGGTACAGATATACAGTATACTTCACCACCGGAACGATCCGGCCTCTGCCGTGTCTCGAAGCTGATTGCGAGGCTAGAGCCACAGAACTGACCTGAGAAGAGGGCTGCTGCGTGCAGGCCACAACAGCCAAAGGGACAGAGCTCTGATCCAGAGAGCACAGCCCAGCGAAGGGGGGCCACAGTGGTCCAGGCTGTGCCCAGGCAGTTGATTGACTAGGGCAGGGAGAGGTAGCTGGAGGGACATCCACAGCCATGGAGGGAACACCCAAGTCCCCAGCAGAAGGCGGCTGGTACAGGGGCTCAAAGCGATTTGAAAGTCTTAAGTCCAGACGCGGGGGAAGAAGGCGAGCCGAGAACGATTCTTCTCCTTCTTTCTGGTTCCGACACACATCCGCTTACGCTCACCTGGAGTCCAACAATGAGCAGCCATTTTCTGGTTCAAGCTAGTAGAGGGGTGCAGTGGCAGAAATTTATCATAGTCCAGGAAGGTCCCATTACTGTATGTTCCTCTTGGATGTGTTGATAGGAAACATTTAAATATGCTTATGGTTGCATGGAATCCTTACTCAGTTCAAGGCGCTTGGTCAAATGTTTTATTTCTTCATGAAGAGTAATCCTTTCTTTAGCTGCATCAAGTTCAATACGTTCTTCACACATGAAGGTATCCATTGGACCTTTTCCAGAGACAACTACAAACATGTCGAAGGGTTCAATTCTCGGGCCGGCTCTTTTCTCTGTATATATCAACGATGTCGCTCTTGCTGCGGCTGATTCCATGATCCACCTCTACGCAGAGGACACCATTCTGTATACATCTGGCCCTTCTTTGGACACTGTGTTAACCTGTTATGGCTGCAAGGGGCAGTATTGAGTAGCCAGTTAAATCGTGCCCATTTCAAACGGCCTCGTACTCAATTCTTGCTCGTACAATATGCATATTATTATTACTATTGGATAGAAAACACTCTCTAGTTTCTAAAACCGTTTGAATTATTTCTCTGGGTGAAACAGAACTCATTCTGCAGCACATTTCCTGACCAGGAAGTGGAATGTCAGAAATCGATGCTCTGTTCAACTTCCTGCCTATACATGGGCATGATACGTAAGAGTCTACGTACACTTCATACACCTTCCCCTGGTTGTCAAGAGGCGGTGAGAGAAGAAATTTCGTGTTTATCTTGGTCTGAGGTGGAATTAAAGCTCTTTGTATGACGTGACCGTCCATTTCTTGTTTCTGGAGCGCGCGAAAGGGGACATGGATTTGCCTTCTGTTTAGCTGTCGTTATGGACGACTAACATCTCCGGTTTAGATTTTATTTGATACATGTGACCATATCATCGTAAAGTATGTTTTTTCAATATAGTTTAATCAGATTATTGAAATTTTTTCGGGAGTTTTGCCGTGTTCCGTTCTCTGACTTTGTTGACGTTGGAGAGATCCGTGCCACTTGGCAAGTGCCCATGCTAAATCAAGAGGGAAATTTGCCGTTCCAGATCCAAACAACGACTGTTCTGGACAAAGCACACCTTGTCCAACATTCTGACGGAAGATCACCAAAAGTAAGAAACATTTTATGATGCTATTTCTAATATCTGTCGTGCATGTGAACTGGTCGTCGGCGCCCAAGTGTTTCTGGCTATTGTGGCTACGCTAATATAACGCTATATTGTGTTTTCGCTGTAAAACACTTGATAAATCGGAAATATTGTCTGGAATCACAAGATGCCTGTCTTTCAATTGCTGTACACTATGTATTTTTCAGAAATGTTTTATGATGAGTATTTAGTTATTTGGCGTTGGTGTCTGTAATTTTTCTGTCTGCTTTCGGTGCAATTTCTGACTGTAGCTGCAATGTAAACTATGATTTATACCTGAAATATGCACATTTTTCTAACAAAACATATGCTATACAATAAATATGTTATCAGACTGTCATCTGATGAAGTTGTTTCTTGGTTAGTGGCTATTTATATCTTTATTTGGTCGAATTTGTGATAGCTACTGATGGAGTAAAAAATTGATGGAGTAAGAAAAGTGGTGTCTTTTGCTAACGTGGTTAGCTAATAGATTTACATATTGTGTCTTCCCTGTAAAACATTTTAAAAATCGGACATGTTGGCTTGATTCACAAGATGTGTACCTTTCATATGCTGTATTGGACTTGTTAATGTGTGAAAGTTAAATATTTAAAAAAAAATATCTTTTGAATTTCGCGCCCTGCACTTGAGCTGGATGTTGTCATAAGTGTACCGGTGTCGGGCTGCAGCCAAAACTGGTTAACAAACCTCCAAACGAGCTTCAATGCCATACAACACTCCTTCCGTGGCCTCCAACTGCTCTGAAACGCTAGTGAAACGCAATGCATGCTTTTCAACCGTTCACTGCCCGCTCCCGCCCGCCCAACTAGCATCACTTCTCTGGATGGTTCTGACATAGAATATGTGGACAACTACAAATACCTAGGTGTCTGGGTAGACCGTAAACTCTCCTTCCAGACTCATATTAAACATCTCCAATCCAAAATTAAATATAGAATCGGCTTCCTATTTCGCAACAAAGCCTCCTTCACTCATGCCGCCAAACATACCCTCGTAAAACTGACTATCTACCGATCCTCGACTTCGCCGATGTCATTTACAAAATAGCCTCCAACACTCTACTCAGCAAACTGGATGCAGTCTATCACAGTGCCCTCCGTTTTGTCACCAAAGCCCCTTATACCACCCACCACTGCGACCTGTATGCGCTAGTCGGCTGGCCCTCGCTACATATTCGTCGCCAGACCCACTGGCTCCAGGTCATCTATGTCTATGCTAGGTAAATCTCTGCCTTATCTCAGCTCACTGGTCACGATAACAACACCCACCCGTAGCACGCGTTCCAGCAGGTATATCTCACTGGTCATCCCCAAAGCCAACATCCTTTGGCTGCCTTTCTTTCCAGTTCTCTGCTGCCAATGACTGGAACGAATTGCAAAAATCGCTGAAGCTAGAGACTTATATTTCCCTCACTAACTTTAAACATCAGCTATCTGAGCAGCTAACCGATCGCTGCAGCTGTACATAGCCCATCTGTAAATAGCCCATCCAATCTACCTACCTCATAACCATATATATATATTTTTAAATGTACTTTTTTGCTCTTTTGCACACCAATATTTCTACTTGCACATCATCATCTGCTCATCTATCACTCCAGTGTTAATTTGCTGAATTGTAATTACTTCGCTACTATGGCCTATTTATTGCCTTACCACCTCACGCCATTTGCACACACTGTATATAGACTTTCTTTTTTTTCTATTGTGTTATTGACTGTACGCTTGTTTATTCCATGTGTAACTCTGTGTCGTTGTTTGTCACACTGCTTTGCTTTATCTTGGCCAGGTTGCAGTTGTAAATGAGAACTTGTTCTCAACTAGCTTACCTGGTTAAATAAAGGTGAAATATATATATATTTTTAAATATACACTTAATAGTGTTTTCACTGCTGAACGCTGACAGTCCAAGGGAACATTTCCCAGCGAGACCGTGAACTTACATGCTCCCTCTATGGCTTGGACGCCCCTACCAGAGCCTCGCACAACTGTGTTGTCGGTCTCTCATTTGAATGTGAAGAACGAGAAAGAAGTGCAGGGGGACGGGTGATGGCTGGGTTGGTTATCAGTGGCAAGTCACCGGCTGTTCCTGGAGTCTGACTCACCCGCTGGATATTAACGCTCGGTTTCTGGTGTCCAGTACCTAAAGGGTCCGGGGTGAAAAAGTTGAATGAAAAAAGTTGAGCAAGGGGGGGGGGGGGGGGAAACGAAGACGTCGGTAAATGTGTTAAATGCAGAGTTTTGATATAAACGGTTATTAAAAGTAAAAAAACTAAAAGTTTGGCAGGTAGCCAAGTCACAACTAGCAGCACGACAATGGGGAAATGTTGCATGTACGGTACCAGTCAAAAGTTTAGACACACCTACTCATTCAAGGATTTCTTTATTTTTACTATTTTCTACATTGTAGAATAATAGTGAAGACATCAACACGATGAAATAACACATGTATTCATGTAGTAAGCAAACCGGTGATAAACAAATCAAAATATATTTGAGATTCTTCAAAGTAGCCACCCTTTGCCTTGATGACAGCTTTGGAAACTCTTGGTATTTTCTCAAACAGTTTCATGAGGTAGTCAGCTGGAATGCATTTCAATTAACAGCTGTGCCTTGTTAAAAGTTCATTTGTGCAATTTCTTTCCTTTGTAATGCGTTTGAGCCAATCATTTGTGTTGTGACAAGGTAGGGGTGGTATACAGAAGATGGCACTATTTGGTAAAAGACCAAGTCCATATTATGGCAAGAACAGCTCAAATAAGCAAAGAGAAACGACAGTCCATCATTACTTTAAGACATGAAGGTCAGTCAATCTAGAACATTTCAAGAACTGTGAAGGTTTCTTCAAGTGCAGTTGCAAAAACCATCAAGCACTATGATGAAACTGGCTCTCATGAGGACCGCCACAGGAAAGGAAGACGCTGAGTTACCTCTGCTGCAGAGGATAAGTTCATTAGAGTTAATTGCACCTCTGATTGCAGGCCAAATAAATGCTTCAGAGTTCAAGTAACAGACACATCTCAACATCAACTGTTCAGAGGAGACTGCATGAATCAGGCCTTCGTGGTCGAATTGCTGCAAAGAGACCACTACTAAAGGACACCAATAATAAGAAGAGACTTGCTTGGGCCAAGAAACACGAGCAATGGACATTAGACCGGTGGAAATCTGTCCTTTGGTCTGATCCAAATTTGAGATTTTTGGATGCAACCGTCGTATCTTTGTGAGACACAGAGTAGATGAATGGATGATCTCAGCGTGTGGTTCCCACCGTGAAGCATGGAGGAGGAGGTATGATGGTGTGTGGTGCTTTGCTGGTGATACTGTCTGTGATTTATTTAGAATTCAAGGCACACTTAACCAGCATGGCTACCACAGCATTCTGCAGTGATACGCCATCCCATCTGGTTTTTGGTTAGTGGGACTATCATTTGTTTTTCAACAGGACAATGACCCATCTCACCTCCCAGGCTGTGTAAGGGCTATTTGACCAAGAAGGAGAGTGATGGAGTGCTGCATCAGATGACCTGGTCTCCACAATCTCCAGCGACCTCAACCCAATTTGAGATGGTTTGGGATGAGTTGGACTGCAGAGTGAAGGAAAAGCAGCCATCAAGTTCCCAGCATATGTGGGAACTCCTTCAAGAATGTTGGAAAAGCATCCCAGGTGAAGCTGGTTGAGAGAATGCCAAGAGTGTGCAAAGCTGTCATCAAGGCAAAGGGTGGCTACTTTGAAAAATCTCAAATATATTTTGATTTGTTTAACACTTTTTTGTGTTACCTCATGATTCCATGTGTTATTTCATAGTTTTGACATATTTACTATTCTAAAATGTAGAAAATAGTACAAATAAAGAAAAACCCTTGAACGAGTTGGTGTCAAGTTTTGACTGGTACTGTACATACGTCTTATACCATGTACATATGACTAATAAAATTTGAAACCTGATGTCGGGACTTTTACTAACTTAGTGAGTGAGTGAAGACCATGAAAACACACAAGACTGGTGGCTATGGCTATTATCAATAAGTGTATTATTCTTTTGGCTTTATCTATCTCTGTTTGTGATAGTTTACCTTGCATTGCTGGCATGCTAGGTTGCTAGGTAATCAATCCTCTTATAACATCTGTGGCGTTTTAGACGATAACCATCTGATTTACGTGTTTGTTAACTTGCAAGTGCTGCATTTGAAGTTGTATGTGATCGTATCCACTTCCATGTAAACTTGATGTGCACGCAGCTTTTCATACCGGGGCTGGGAAATGTGTCTTTAGGGTGCCATTTGGAACACAGCCCGGACCTCTGTAAGGAGGGAGGGACTGCAATGACTGAGGAGACCAGACAGTCAGGGGGAAGACTACATCTTGAACACTACCAATACCTGGGTTCAAATAGTATTTGAAATCTTTCAAATTCTTTCAGTGTTTGCTCTAGCCTGCCTGGAGTGCCAGATGGGCGGGGTTTGCGGTTGGGTCCATTAAGCCAGAAAAGCTCAATCGAGCACAGAAAGTATTTGATATATCGAATTGTGTTTGAACCCAAGTCTGAACACTATGAATAGTATGCAATCCATCTAAGCAATTGTGATGCATCGAACACAATATATCGATGCAGGCTAGATCTAACAAACTCTTAATTCTATATACTGCATGGATCTAGTTTGAGAGATCCTACACTCTCTAGAGACTGTACTCTGTACTTTACTGTATACATCCTAAAGATGTTTCAAACTGAAAGTTGCACCAAACCCGTTGCCTGTATATAACCCTACTCCCCGTGGAGATACAATGGTCCCCTCAGCTCAAACTAGACAGGAGATTTCTCTGTACATTAGTGGTGTGTGACACACACACCGCTCTTTCTCTGTCTCCCTGTCTCGCTGTCTCTCTCTCAATTCAACTCAAAAGGCATTATTGGCATGGCAAGTGTTACCACATACATTGCCAAAGCAAACATATAGACACATGTCAATGATGATGCAGATAGATAATAGGAGGAAAGATAATAGTACACAATGAGTAATAACAAAATAACAGGACAATAAAGTAAGAAATTAATGAGGACAACATATATATATATATATATATATCTGCAGCAGCAGTTGCTGTATGGTGAGAACAGCTTCTGTGCTACTGCTAATCACAGTTGGTCCAGCAGCATCCACAGCTGTTTCTTTCCTCCTCGCTCGCGCTCCCTTTCGTTCTCTCTCTCTCGGCAGTCTTCAGCTACTCCACTGATCGTACATGTCAGATTCCAGTTGTATATTTCTCCCCTCTTGTCTCGTGGAGCGGTCTAAGCAGAGCCAGATGGGCTGTGTCAGAATTCGAAATAGCTTGACTTGTAAAAACATGGTCTTTGTGCATCTTTAATTCAGGTGGAGGGTTCATCCCAAATGGCCATGGGTCCTGGTTAAAAGTAGTGCACTACATAGGGAATAGAGTTCCATTTTGTGACATGATCAGTGTGTCTGTGACAACACCTGTCCTTTCCATAAAAATAAAAAAAACGATCCTGAGAAATACTCAGAGCAAAGAAGTCCGCTGCTGTTCAGTTGGGTGGCGCCTCACTTTACAAGCTCTTCTAATCAGGATACCCTTTTTAACACTCATCACAAACACATTGTACATCATTTTCCTTTTGCAGCTGCGTAACGGCGTTAACTGGAGAAGCCCGTAATGGGTAATAAAAAGGACAGCTGTTAATCTGTGTTGCCAGTGAGCTGCATATCTTATCTGGGCAGGGAGATCGTGTATGGAGATACAGAGCAGTGTTATGAGGCTGTTTGGGTTCAGTCTGTCGAGAAGAAGTGTTTGCTCCCGCCATATCCGGGTCGGGCCGGGTCAATGTCTGGGGCAGCAACCCCATTACTGCACTTTACAAACACTGAGGGGGGGGGGGGGGGCTGTCCGATACACTATGGCCTGGCCAATGTCAGGAGCACACACATACAGGGAACTACTGTCTTTATATAGAAAGGCAAGGAGGGAGAAAGAGAACAATAGAAGGAAGGAGAATGAGAAAGGGAAAAGAGTGCCAGAGATAGACACAGTCTCATTTACGTTGTATATAATTTATTGACGGTCCCTAACTAGCCCCGGAGATGGGCTATCCAAAGTAAAACCAACTGTACCACGGTCGGACACCAGCCGGCTGAAGCTAATTGGCAAAATAATTGATTCCAACTCTTCCCACCTGTGAACACACACAAGAGACACCCACATCCAACCACACCCCGAAACCAACTCGCGTTTGAATTCGGTCATGGTCTCTAGCATTTTTTAAATTCAACCAAATCTAAAACGTGGCCAAATCAGGAAGTGCAGTCACTCTTTAGCTGTACCCAACAGTGGGTAAAATTTGAATAAATGGCCCTCAAATATCAGCTCAGGAACTGTATTTAACATGAGCCAAAGCTCCGGGCCTTTCCGCCCACTCCTACTAACCACACCATTAGTTTCACAGACAGTGCTACAAATTACCTTTTTATTTGCCGTGGCGTGGCCTTGCTTGCGTCAGATCAATCGTATGATTGGATGATTGGATTTTTCCTTTAGCGCTTCTGCTGACACGAGAGGATATCTGATTTAGTAGCATCCTATGACTCATGAATTAGTGCTTTGGGGCCCTGGCTCTCTGACGAAGGATATTCCCATGCACCTCGTTGGCTGGGAGCAGGGGTGTAGCGTTGTAGTAGGTAAAGTAAAGCTCGGATTTAATTAAAGTGCGTGTGCCAAGTACTCGCACTCGTGTGTGCGTGTGTCTGGTAGGCACTTATATCGGACACCAACTTCAACTTTGTTGTCAGCTTCACCAAAAATGGCGAGCACACCGGTACTGCATCTGATAGGGTCTACTGTCTTCCATAGTGTGCAGGCTCCATCCATGACGCTAGTCGAGGTTGTGTCCCAAATGGCACCCTATTATTACCTTTTATATAGTGCACTACTTTTGACCAGAACCCTATGGGTGCCATTTGGGACGTTGGTGAGCATATACACTATATATACAAAAGTATGTGGACACCCCTTCAAATTAGTGGATTTGGCTATTTCAGCCACACCCATTGCTTACAGGTGTATAACATTGATTACACAGCCATGTACTCTCCATAGACAAACATTGACAATAGAATGGCCTTACTGAATAGCTCAGTGACTTTCAATGTGGTTCCGTCATAAGGTGCCATCTTTCCAACAAGTCAGCTCGTCAAATTTCTGCCGACTCAGCCGCGAAGTGGTAGGCCACACAAGCTCACAGAATGGGACCGCCGAATGCTGAAGCGCGTAAAAATGGTCTGTCCTCGGTTCAACACTCACTACCAAGTTCTAAAATGCCTTTGGAAACAACGTCAGCACAAGAACTGTTTGTCGGGCGCTTCATGAAATGGATTTCCATGGCTGAGCAGCCGCATACAAGCCTAAAATCACCATGCGCAATGCCAAGTGTTGGCTGGAGTGGTGTAAAGCTCGCTGCCATTGGACTCTGGAGCACGGTTTGTCGGATGCCAGGAGAACGCTACCTTCCCAAATGCATAGTGCCAACTGTAAAGTTTGGTGGAGGAATAATGGTCTGGGGCTGGTTTTCGTGGTTTGGGCAAGGCCCCTTAGTTCCAGTGAAAGGAAATCTTAACACTACAGCATACAATGACATTCAAGGCGATTCTGTGCTTCCAACTTTGTGGCAACAGTTTGTGGAAAGCCCTTTAGTGTTTTAGCATGACAATGCTCCCGTGCACAAAGCGAGGTCCATACAGAAATGGTTTGTCGAGATCGGTGTGGAAGAACTTTACTGGCCTGCACAGAGCTCTGACCTACACCCCATCGAACACCTTTGGGATGAATTGGAATGCCAACTGCGATCCAGGCATAATTGCCCAACATCAGTGCCTGACTTCACTAATGCTCTGGTGGCTGAATGGAAGCAAGTCCCCGCAGAAATGTTCCAACATCTAGTGGAAAGCCTTCCCACAAGAGTGGAGGCTGTCAATTCAGCAAATGGCGGACCAACTCCATATTAATGCTCATGATTTTGGAATGAGATGTTCGATGAGCAGGTGTCCACATACTTTTGGTCATGTGGTGTACAATGAGACTGGCCTGTAGCACGGAAGATAAAACTGTGGATAAGGCTAGCAAAGCTGATGTTGACTAAGTGTAGCAGTGTTAAGATGAACTTTCTCAGTGGTTGTGGATGGCGCTTTTAATATAGTGCTGTGAGGTTTGAACAGTGCATTACTGGGTTGCCAGGTTATGAGTTACTTCACGAAATATGTTAATGGGGTCTGCCACTTCCCTCCTGGCCTCCCAAACAAAGGGTTGCCAGGGTCTATTGTGGATTATAGTGCTTAAAGAAATGTCCAGATAAGTGGGTTTATCACAGCTCATCAGTGGGTTGTCAGATTGCGACGGCTGTAGTGTTCGTCTGTCGTTGTTCATCCATGGGTTGCCAGGTTGGAGGTGGGTTGATCTTGCTCTGTGGAACCCATAGAGAGCACTGTTGTCCAGGTTGTCAGGTCTGGACTCCCCTGCTGGCCACATGGCTTCATCTCACCCACTAACCACGTTTCCATCCGCAGTTTAAATGTGAGTCAAGTCATAGCGTATACAAAATAAATCACTGTCGTTTTATAAATACCAACAGATTAATTTGTTTGTTCGATACGGTGGGATCTTTTTGTCGGTAAAATGATGCGGTAAATGGGCGTGGAAACGACTTTACGCGCAAATATTTATATAATAACCTTCAAATCGAAGTAGATTTGGAGTCACACGGTGATGTGGTCCACCCCACTATGACTCGGGGAAACCATGCAGTTTATTAGGCTACAGATGAAATGAGTTATGATGAACTGCTTTTCAAATAAATGTCAAGGGTCTTGTTCTGGTGAAGTGATCGATCCTTGACTGCCCTTTGACAAATAAAAAGAATCCATAATAATATCATCATGTAGACTAGCCAACCCGCACGACCTAAACGCACTGTATCTGTGAGCTGTTGGCTAGTTTTTTTGCTACAAAACTATCAGTGGAGTTGAAAATGTGATGGAAACACATTGAACTTTTAGATTTGATTTCAGTACATGAAAACACAAGTGTGAAGCACATCTTTGTGTGCACTACCTCGTCACGCACTGAATTCGATTCGCAACAAGTCCATTTGGTGGAAACATACCACCAGTGGGAATTCTAGAATATTCACATGGACATCTGTTGCGAATTGGATGGAAACCTAGCTACTGTCAACAACACCCAGGCTCATCTGTCCACCTTTTAACCAGTGTTGTGTGTCTGGAAATGGTATGTATCACGTTTTGTGATATTTGCCCCTGAAAAACCCATTACACAAATAAGAAACATATTGTACCTCTTCTGTCACATTGATGGCAGTAATGACTTAACGAAGCTACCCTCCACTGAACAGCTTAAGAGGACAGTCACCTCTTCTGTTCTCCGTCTCCTTCTTTCCCTCTTTCTCTTGCTCTCTTTCAGTGTTCCTCTCTGTCTCTCGCTGTCTCTCCCTCTGTCTCTCTCCCTCTCTCTCCCGCTGTCTCTCTCCCTCTGTTTCTCTCCCTCTTCATCGATGTTTGGCTAATATTACTGACACCCAGTGATCTAAAGAGCTCTGTTTCCTCTCTGCTCAGCAAGACGAGAGAAGCCGGCTGCATCAAAGCTGCTCGAGACTCTTATTAATAGTCGTTTAGTCCGTAGTCTGTTATTTAGGTCGACATTACCTTTTGTACTTGAAATCCCCGCTTTCTTGTCCTCTGTTACTTAAAATGCTGTAATGTCTGAGAAGTCGAGCTCTTGGGTGTGTGTTCATGCTCGCATTGTTTCTCAGCCCCCTCTATTGGAATGGGGCCTCATTACAGGGAAACGTGTGGGGGAAATCCTTGAATTGACCACGCACTCCCAATGTCTCGTTCTATGATTTATTTTATGTATTCCCTGTCTGTATTTTCTGTGGCCATGACATGTAGTCTGGTGCGAAAAAGAAAGGGGGAAACCCTGTGCATAGTAGCGTGTTAAGGTCCGGTGCTGGTAGCCCACTTAAATGAGCAAAGGTCTCTCCTAACATCATTCGATGACGTTGATTTGATGTTTGCTGAAAGTGATAATGCACGGCGCTCATCAAACATCAATGAGGCCCCCGAAAACAGCATGTCAGGTGGTTTAACAAAGACGGCTCGCTGAAAAGTGAATGAGTCCTATTGTCATGGCCCTCCCCTGTCTGTGTGCGTGTGTTTATTTGGGGGAATAGAATAGATGGGGTTTCCCATAGCTTACGGTTCCAGGCTGAAACGATCTGTGAAAACGAATCAGCTCTTTCCACACACAAAGGACACACACACACACACACACACACACACACACACACACACACACACACGTACGTACAGTGCATTCGGAAAGTATTCAGACCCCTTGACGTTTTCCACATTTTGTTACGCTACAGCCTTATTCTAAAATTGATTAAATCGGTTTTTTTCTTCATCAATCGACACACAATACCCCATAATGATAAAGCAACATTTTCTTTGCAAACTGAAATGTCACATTTACTTAAGTATTCAGACCCTTTACTCAGTACTTTGAAGCACCTTTGGCAGCGATTACAGCCTTGAGTCTTCTTTGACACTTGGCACACCTGTATTTGGCGAGTTTCTCACATTCTTTTCCGCAGATCCTCTCAAGCTCTGTCAGGTTGGATGGGGAGCATCGCTACACAGCTATTTTCATGTCTCTCCAGAGATGTTCGATCGGGGTTCAAGTCCGGGCTCTGGCCAGGCCACTCAAGGACATTCAGAGACTTGTCCCGAAGCCACTCCTGTGTTGTCTTGGCTGTGTGCTTAGGTGAACCTTCGCCCCAGTCTGAGGTCCTGAGTGCTCTGGAGCAGGTTTTCATCAAGGATCTCTCTGTGCTTTGCTCTGTTCATCTTTCCCTCGATCCTGACTAGTCTCCCAGTCCCTGCAGCTGAAAACATCCCCACAGCATGACACTGCTTTCACCATGTTTCACAGTAGGAATGGTGCTAGGTTTCCTCCAGACATGTCGCTCGGCATTCAGGCAAAAGTGTACAATCTTGGTTTCATCAGACCAGAGAATCTTGTTTCTCATGGTCTGAGAGTCCTTTGAATGCCTTTTGGCAAACTCCAAGCAGGCTGTCATGTGCCTTTTCCTAAGGTGCTGAGTGCTCAGCTCCAATCTCCCTGACCAAGGTCCTTCTCCCCCAATTGCTCACTTTGAAAGAGTCTCTTGGAAGTGTCTTGGTGGCTCCAAACTTCTTACATTTAAGAGTAATGGAGGCCACTGTGTTCTTGGGGACCAGATATTTTTTGGTACCCTTCCCCAGATCTGTGCCTCGACACAATCCTGACTCGGAGCTCTACGGACAATTCCTTCGACCTCATGGCTTGGTTTTTGCTCTGACATGCACTGTCAACTGTGCGACCTTATGTAGACAGGTGTGTGCCTTTCTAAATCATGTCCAATCAATTGAATTTACCACAGGTGGACTCTAATCAAGTTGTAGAAACATCAAGGATGATCAATGGAAATTGGATGCACCTGAGCTCAATATCGAGTCTCATAGTAAAGGTTCTATATTTATGTAAATAAGGTTTTTCTGTGTTTTATTTTTAATACATTTGCAAAAATGTCTTCACCTGCTTTTGCTTAGTCATTATGGGGTATTGTGTGTGTGTAGAGGGAAGTGTTTTATGTAATCCATTTTAGAATCGGAATAGAGTCTGAATACACTGTACACACTAACATGGTGCTGTGCTGATGTTCATGTGTGTGTTTATGCCTGAGGCACTATGTGTGCTGTTGATTGAAAAACCGAGGAACAGAGAGGTTGGAAATTAATCAAATTATACCTTGTAATACAGGAATGGGCAACTTTGGTGGGGGTGGGAACCACAAGAAACTGAACTCTGAACTTATGAGGGGCTGCGGTGGCTCGCGTTGTCTGCATACCCACACATGCAGTCAGTGCCAGCACAAGGCGTTTGGGGGCCCTAAGTGATTTTTTTGTCATTGTTGCAATTCTACACATTTTGCCATGGAGCGTTGAGATAATGTTGCAATTTTATAACTAATTTCAAAGAAAAATCTTCCGTTTTACAGATAATTTCCTGCAATTCTACACATTTATAACAGCCTCCACTCTTCTGGGAAGGCTTTCCACTAGATGTTAGAACATTGTTAGAACATTCTGCTTCCATTCAGCCACAAGAGCATTAGTGAGGTCGGGCACTGATGTTGGCCTATTATGCCTGGCTTGCAGTCAGCGTTCCAATTCATCCCACAGGTGTTCAATGGAATTTAGGTCAGGGATCTGTGCAGGCCAGTCAAGTTCTTCCACACCGATCTCGACAAACCATCTCTGTATGGACCTCGCTTTTTACAATTCCAGTGGGTCAGAAGTTTACATACACTAAGTTGACTATGCCTTTAAACAGCTTGGAAAATTCGCAAAAATTACATCATGGCTTTAGAAGCTTCTGATAGGCTAATTGACATCATTTGAGTCAATTGGAGGTGTACCTGTGGATGTATTTCAAGGCCTACCTTCAAACTCAGTGCCTCTTTGCTTGACATCATGGGGAAATCAAAAGAAATCAGCCAAGACCTCAGAGAAAAAAATTGTAGACCTCCACAAGTCTGGTTCATCCTTGGGAGCAATTTCCAAATGCCTGAAGGTACCACGTTCTCAATCCTATAGAAAATGTGTGGGCAGAACTGGAAAAGCGTGTGTGAGCAAGAAGGCTTACAAACCTGACTCAGTTACACCAGCTCTGTCAGGAGGAATGGGCCAAAATTCACCCAACCTTGTGGAAGGCTACCCAAAACGTTTGACCCAAGTTAAACAATTTCAAGGCAATGCTACCAAATACTAATTGAGTGTATGTAAACTTCTGACCCACTGGGAATGTGATGAAAGAAAAAAAGCTGAAATAAATCATTCTCTCTACTATTATTCTGACATTTCACATTCTTAAAATAAAGTGGTGATCCTAACTGACCTAAGACAGTGCATTTATACTAGGATTAAATGTCAGGAATTGTGAAAAACGGAGTTTTAAATGTATTTTGCTTAGGTGTATGTAAACTTCCGACTTCAACTGTACACATTGTGTTCTGTCAGAAAGATAGTTCCTGAACCAATTTACTGAGACCAATGTTAGTCTAGCTAGCAACAATTCACGGTCAACTGAATCAAAGGCCTTTGTGCTGCTCTGTTTGTGGATTTATCAATGTTGCTTTTTATCAAGTGCATTAATGATGTCGTTTACCACTGCCATAGCTACAGTTGCGTTGCTGTGCCCGATCTAAAGCCAGACTGAACCCTGCTCAGTATGTTATTTTCAATTTAAGAAGTTTAACTGAGTTCACTAGGGATTCATAGACTGGCCAGGATAGGGAGTTTAGAGAGAGGACAATAGTTCTTAGCATCTGTGGGATCTCCACCCTTTAGCAGTGGGAGGACATACGCTTATTTCCAAATGCTGGGTATGGAATTTGTCAAGAGACTCAAGTTGAAAATGTGAGCCACAGGTTCAGTAGTAATACCAGCTGCTATCTTTTAAGAGGTAGTGGGTCCAGGTTGTCTGGACCTGCATACTTTTTAGTGTCTATTGTCTTTAGTGCTTTATAGACCTTGGTATAAGAAACAGGCTCAAGGTTAAAATGGTTCACACGAGGGCCTATATCATTGTTGACTGTAACAGAGCTTACATTAGAGGCCTGGGCCCCACCATTATCAAAAACTGAACCAGCAGATATGAAGTGCCTGTTAAAACCCCTACAATATCGGCTTTATCCTTTACTTCACTAGAATCCATCATTATATGGTCAGGAAGGCCAGAGGATACATTAGAACCTGACACTGATTTGATTAGTTTCCAGAACTTGGTAGGGTTGTTTAGATTCTCTGTGACTGCATTTAAATAGTCATCTGATTTGGACTTCCTGATCAGTCCTGTGCATTTATTTGTTAGCGCTCTGAAGGAGGCCCAGTCAACAGGAGCACTTGTATGTCTAGCTTGAGCCCAAGAGATATTGCTCTTTCTAATTAATTCTGCCAAGTTATCTGAAAACCAGGGATTGTCCCTTCCGCTGATTCTTCTAGATTTCTTCACAGGGGCATGCTTATCACAAATCGACACAAATTCCATATAAATATAGTCCCAGGCAGTGTCCACATCGGGAATCAGACCCGATCAGATATTTTGATACAGATCATGTAAGAACGCTTGCTCATCAAACTGTCTAAAATGTCTTTTAAAAATATAACAGGGTTTGGCTTTGGTCAATTTTGTATTTCCAACACAAGCAATTGCACAGTGATCACTGACATCATTACAGAATATCCCAGTCCATGTGTATTTGTGAGGGGTATTCGTCAGAATAATGTCCAATGGAGTTGATTTGTTAGGTGCTCTGGGATTTGGTCTTGTAGGCACATTAATTAATTGAGCGAGATTCAGAGAGTCACACGGTTCTTCAAAAGAGTCTGATACAGATGTAAGCATGTCCCAGTTCAAATCTTCTAAAATAATGAATTCAGAGTCATTTAAATGCGTCTCCCGAAGCCGAGGGCGGTCTGTAGCAGCCGAGGGCGGTCTGTAGCAGCCGAGGGCGGTCTGTAGCAGCCGAGGGCGGTCTGTAGCAGCCGAGGGCGGTCTGTAGCAGCCGAGGGCGGTCTGTAGCAGCCGAGGGCGGTCTGTAGCAGCCGAGGGCGGTCTGTAGCAGCCGACTACAGTGATGTGGGAGTCCTTATATACTTTCACTTTAACCGCAAGCAATTCAAAATGTTTGGCTTTGTTAATTGAGGGAATTTCAGAGGTGTTAAACTCTGATTTCACATAAATTGCAACCCCTCCTCATCCGATCCGTTCTAAAAACCGTGTACCCATAAATATAAATCGAGTAATTTGACCCAGATATCTTTAGGTCTGCATTTGTCGTTTTGGCCCACATTCTAATCATGTTTTTGGAAATAGACTTCTGACATTAACATGCAAGAGGCCAAAACCTGCTCTGTTTTTAAAATCATAGGGAGTCGGTAGAGATTGCATGGTATCTACCGGCCCAGGGTTTGGTCGCACATTACCAGAGATCAACAATAAAAGCATAACAATACATCTCAGTTGCCCAATGCGTGAGGACTTGGTGGAGCCAGCACCATTGGCAATACAACGAACTGAGTCTTTACACACAAATGACTAGGCTTTATGTAGGGTCACAACTTTAACCAATTTGAGATGACTGGAATAATTAATTGGTAGGGAGCTAAACAGTTCTAGTTTCAAACCCCACAGAAGTGTCACCATGGCGCGCCGGCCTCAGACCGACATCACGGAGCTAGCCAACAGAACAGGGTACACCAGTTACCAGGGGTGTTGAGGAGAGATGGAGGGGGAGGAGGGTAGAGATAGCGAGAGCAATTAGCACGCCCTGTCATGCTAGTGATTAAGTGGTGATGTAGGTGCCGTGCTCGTCGGTTAGATTGGCTCCGCTTCTGTTAACAATGACATGACATCAGAGCTGTGGGTCACAGAGTACTGCGGTTTGCTCTGCAGTGATTGTAGAACACTGCATCGTTAGGCTTTATCTGCCCCTATGTCTTACAATGCGTCGCTGTCAAAAGAATAACGTGCATCTCCAAAACGAAAACTGTTCGGAAAATGGAAACCCGTCATGTTTTACCATTGACGGCCATGCAATTACTGAACTTCAGAAGCTAATTAGCGTACGTTTTCTTGATCCTAGAATCACAAGGTGTTTAGAGTGCATTGAGGGTAGCTACTGTTTTCAATTCATGTAAAAAAGCAATGATGGGTGTATTGAGTTGTCAGGTTTAACGTAATTCAGAGCAATCTGTTTGAAAGCCCCTGGCTATAGATGTTATGATGAATTATATTTAAATGTTCTACGATATCAAGATCTTTTTTCAACAATTGTTCATTCTTGTCCGTATAGTCGTAACAGGAATGAATGGTCTTTGGGACTGTTTCAATAAGGGATATATTCAAGACAAGTGGTTTATGCCGAGCCTGTGGTCTGGACACATTATAATCTCCCCACCGGAGAGATAGCTGTCTCAAACAAGATTTAAAAAAATTATGGAAGGTGAGTGGGGAATAAAAGATGTAAGGTCTCTAAGCTATAATTTTGGTTTTGGTAGGCCTTACCCTCTGCAGTAGTATACCACCCAGCCAGCCAGCTAGGCCCTTCTCATCTCATATTCAAAAGCTACTGCTTGTTCCTCATAATGTCCATATGAATAATGAGTGAGGCTCTTCCAGCCTCCCCTTCAGTTCTCCCCTCTTCCTTCAGCTGTGTGCGCGACTAAAGCCTAAGCTTTGAACAAATGCACAGTTTCTTTTTTTAAAAGTAATATACATTCTTATGAGGCAACGTCTAATTGATGAACATTACATGCAATATTGATGTGCTTTCTTTCCCCGCTCTTTTCTCTTTTGCTGCCGCTAAGTATCCCCTAATTGTTGAATCCTTTGAATGCAGGGTTTATCCTCACGGCCCTGGAGAATAACCCTGACTGCGCGTCCCAAATAGCATCCTATTTTCTGTTTAGTGCACTAGGGCTCATAGGGTTCTGGTCAAAAGTAGTCAACTATATAGGGAATGGGGTGCCATTTTGGACAAAGCCACTGACTGCAGAGCAATACCACACCAAATTTACTCAACTTGTCACCTGTTTTTTTTTTTTTATTATAAAAAAAAAATTCAGTGCAAGATAAAACATATTTATAGAAATCTAAAACATTAAACAAATCGGGAAATATGCAACAGATTTCATTTACATACCCTATTTTATTCCCTCTTTATGTCGTTATTTTACCTTTTTTACCTTCTATGTTGAATTCCCTCTGGGAAAACATGGTGGTATCTCCTAAGTATAGACAATAGTAATGCATATCACTGCTCAGCGCTGAGACAGAAGATACAGAGTCTGGGAGTTGTAAGCCGCCTGGCAGTGTTCTATGCTTTTACTCTAATTGTCTGCACACCACTGAATGTCAAGCTCGGCCTATTGTGTAATTCGATGTGTGTGGCACAGATTCCCCTTTGTTAAAGAAATCCATCTGCACCTATTTCTCCCTCCTGATACTGTATCCCTCTGGCCCAGCCCTGTATACCCTTTCAGGGTTCTGTAGCACAGTGTGTGAAGATCAGTGATGGGTGGAGAGGGAGTGAGTGTTGCCGTCACAGTGTCGTCAGTCAGCCTGGAGGGGTGTGAGGATGGGAGCTGTTGACCGACAGTGTGTAGCAGAGGTTTACAAAGGGGTACGACCCAGTCAGGGCACCACGGGGTGAGTTTTGAAGGCTTTACAGAAGGTGTGTGACGATAGAGGGTGTGTGTGTACAAGTGCGTGTGTTGGACACAGGTGATTTAGAGTGAAAGACAGTGCAGCCCACGGTACCATGGTGTGAGTTCAAAACCAACCCTCATTAATTACCCCCCCCCCGCACGTCACTATGTGGGCTGTTGCCATGGAGACGGGCTCCGGCACCTGTTAATGAGGTGGGGTCGTCTGCATGTGATTTAGTATTAACATCCATCAGCATGGCAAACACGTACAGCAGGTCACAGATCCATATCGGCCCCATTTCTCTATGACTTTTATATTACACATTATGACATATGGATCCATCCATTTCCCACCTCATAATCCTCATTTATTGGGGGGGAAGGCTACAAAAAGGAGAAAGTTGTACTGTAATATTGTGCCATTCCATAACAAAAATATTTTTGATATCTCAGATTGTTCTGGTAATTCTCACATAAACTTAATTTGGAGGAAGTATGCTTAAAATGTTTATTTCTACATTTGTATCCCAAATAATTTTGGGGGAAATCATGATGTAAGTGGCCATTTGTAGGCCCTTTCCAGACCTATACATGTGTCCTTGTAAGATTTGATCTGTGAATGTACACAGTGCAGACAACTTATTGGTGTCATTATACTTATAGTGTGCTCTCAAATATGTAGCACGTCTATATTCTGAAATACAATGTTCAATGTTTTCAACATTAAAAATATTAGTAATAATATCTAAAAAGTACACTTTTTGATTTAGCTTTTATTTTTAGACATATTGTAGAGCTCTATAATATCTGTAATGTTTTTGCCTGATTCCTTTTTGTTTTTCCCCAAATTTAGTATTCCTCTTTAGTTTTCCAGGTTTCTGTTTTTCACTCACAAAATCACACTTTTTCATAAGTACAAAAATTGGATCATTTCCACACTGCCACGTAGGGCTGCACGAGATGGGCAAAAAATCTAGGCCTTATTTATAATCATGTTTCAATTGCGATTTGACTTGCGATTTAGATCAAAGTGCTTGGGTAAACTGTTGGATTCATGGAATTATAATGATTATTCTAATTCTAAAGTTAGAAGATAATTGTGGGAACTTTGAAGTTTGACATTACAACGAATGAAAATGCCAGGGAAGAGTTATTGTGACAGGGTAGGTACCAAAGTGTTGGTCAGTTTTTCCTAGGGGACCCTATAATCTTTGGCAATATGAAATAGTTCTTCATGTAGCCAACATATTCTTGCTTCTCCTATTCCTTTTTGATTTAGAAGATACTGTTGCTCAAACAACATGCTCTGTTAGGTCTATACCATCGCTGTTATCAGGCTTTATAGCTAGCTACGTTTGCTCTGACTCAGTACATTTATTAGCTAGCTAGCGATTAGCATTAGAGGCTAACACGATTTAGCTAAAACTTGCTAAGAAAAGACCAACCAGCTGTTTGCAGATGTAAGAAACACAAAATAATAGTGTAATTATAGAACACTAGTGGATTTATATTAAGACGCAGAGTGGAAACAACATTGTTGCATGTGCTGCATTGACCATGCATACTGAACGCAAGTGTCTCCTGGTCAAGCAACAACACATGCGCTTCTTGAGTGACAGGGGCTGGGCTAGGTCTGTGTGGAAAGCGACATGGAGAGCGAGAGAGTGCGGAGACGGATGACTCAAGTAGCGGTGTAAACTATAAAAATGGATGTTACACACGGCATATCACACTTACCAAACATTCAAATACCGTTATATTTATACCCAAACCAGTCTGTGAATCAATACCGGTATATCGTAAAATACGGTATACCGTCCAGCCATAAAACCACATCAGGTGACCACTTTTTTGAGGTCTGCAAAAAAAATATATATAATCATTTGGGGTGTATTTGCCCTTTTAATGTAAGTGTGCAAACGCTGGAGACCGTTGTTTAATTAGCAATGGGTAAAATTATGTTAATTGTGTATATACTCTAAGAAAACCAACGGTCCAATCCGTTCATAAATTATTGGAGTTTTTACCCATGTAGGATGGCCAAGATTACGGTGACTAAATCAATGGAGGCAGATTAAAAATAAATAAAAAAAGTGGTAAAAAAATCTGGAAAATTCAATTGAGCTCAGGTGCATTCTGTTTCCATTGATCATCATTGAGATGTTTCTACAACTTAATTTGAGTCCATCTGTGGTAAAATCAATTAATTGGACATGATTTGGAAAGGCACACGATGTTCTATGAAAGGTCCCACAGGTGACAGTGCATGTCATAGCAAAAACCAAGCCATGACGTCGAAGGAATTGTCCGTAGAGCTCTGAGACGGGATTGTGTCAAGGCGCAGATCTGGGGAAGAGTACCAAAAAATGTGTGCAGCATTGAAGGTCCCCAAGAACACAGTGGCCTCCATCATTCAAAAATGGAAGAAGTTTGGAACCTCCAAGACTCTTCCTAGAGCTGGCCGCCCAGGCAAACTGAGCTAACGGGGAGATGGGCCTTGGTCAGGGAGGTGACCGAGAACCCGATGGTCAGTCTGACAGAGCTCTAGAGTTCCTCTGTGGCGATGGGAGAACCTTCCAGAAGGACAACCATCTCTGCAGCACTTGACGTTTGCCAAAAGGCACCTAATGATTCTCAGACAATGTGAAACACGATTCTCTGGTCTGATTGAACCAAAGTTGAACTCTAGGCCTGAATGCCAAGCGTCATGTCTGGAGGAAACCTGGCACCATCCCTACGGTGAAGCATGGTGGTGGCAGAATCATGGTGTGCTACTGTTTTTCAGCCGCAGGGACTTCCAACAGGACAACGACCTTAAGCACACAGCCAAGACAACGCACGAGTGGCTTCGGGGCAGGTCTCTGAATGTCCTTGAGTGGCCCAGCCAGAGCCTGGACTTGAACAACCCGATTTGAACATTTCAGAAGTGACCTGAAAATAGCTGTGCAGCAACGCTCCCCATCCAACCTGACAGAGTTTGAGAGGATCTGCAGAGAAGAATGGGAGAAACTCCCCAAATACAGGTGTGCCAAGCTTGTAGCGTCATACCCAAGAAGACTCGAGGCTGTAATCGCTGCCAAAAGGTGCTTCAGCAAAGTACTGAGTAAAGGGTCTGAATACTTATGTAAATGTGATATTAACATTTCTACAAACCTGTTTTTGCTTTGTCATTGTGGGGTATTGTGTGTAGATTGAGATTAATCCATTTTAGAATAAGGCTGTAACGTAAAAAAATGTGGAAGAAGTCAAGGGGTCTGAATGCTTTCCAAAGGCACTGTATGCTTTTCATATTAGTGCAAAATTCCTGTAATTTCCTGTTATGAATGACACAACGTGGAGTGCCGGGACACAGCCCTTAGTCGTGGTATATTGGCCATCTCTCTCTCTCTCCCTCTCTCGTCGGCACTCGCGCTCTCTCTCTCGTCGGCACTCGCCCACTTCGCGCCGACGAGAGAGAGAGTGCCCCTCAGTTACAAAGCCCCTCAGTTATGATGAATCACAGAATCCAGACATTATAATGGAATTCAACAATATTCAAAAATGTATTGAACTTAGTAGGAAATCAACTAAAGGTATTGACTCTGCCCAGAGTGTGTGGCAACGCGTTTTGGTGATGAAATATCACTTACTTTTGTTATAAAAATAAATGTTACTCAGACAAATATGATTCTTTGTGTTCTGAATCGTTCAGTGGGGTCTTTCTCCAACATATCAACATTATATCCAAAAAGTCTTATTTCGTAACCTACCACTGGGTGGTTCGACCCCTGAATGCTGATTGGCTGACATCTGTGGTACATCAGACCGTATACCACGGATATAACAAAACATTTATTTTTACTGTTCTAATTACATTGGTAACCAGTTTATAATAGCAATAAGGCACCTCAGGGGTTTGTGATACTGTGTCTGATTACTCTCGCTCTCTCATTGAACTTGCTTTCTCTCTCTCCCTCTTTCCTCTCCCTGTTCTTTCACTCGGTCCTTTTTTCTCCCTCTGTCCTTTCTTTGCCTCCCCTTTCTTTCGCTCTTCTTTCTCTTCCCCCCTCTCTCATTTCCTGTCTCCCTCAGTGATCCTCTGTCTGTCTGCCTGTGTCTGTCATCTCCTGTCAGTTAACATTGTGTTGCCCGTGGCGGCAGACAGTGATGTCATTAGATCACCTGTCACTGCAGATGCTTGTCACAGAGTAACCTCATGTCACCCCTCCACAGCCTCTCTGGCTGCATCCGAAATGGCATCATATTCCCTATATAGTGCACTACTTTTGACCCCTATTCCCTATAGTGCACACCCTATTCCCGTTCCATTTTGGATGCAGACTGTCTTTCACCACACTTTAAGGGCTACTGTAGACTCAGGGCACATCAACACCATTATCCCAGAAATCCTAGACCCACTCCAATTTGCATACTGCCCCAACAGATCCATAGATGATGCAATCTCTATTGCACTCCTCACTGCCCTTTCCCACCTGGACAAAAGGAACACCTACGTGAGGATGCTCTTCATTGACTACAGCTCAGCGTTCAACACCATCGTGCCCTCAAAGCTCATCACTAAGCTAAGGACCCTGGGACTAAACACCTCCCTCTGCAACTGGATCCTGGACTTCCTGACGGGCCGCCCCCAGGTGGTAAGGGTAGGCAACAACACATCTGCCACGCTGATCCTCAACACTGGGGACCCTCAGGGGTGCGTGCTCAGTCCCCTCCTGTACTCCCTGTTCACCCATGACTGCATGGCCAAGCACAACTCCAACACCATCATTAAGTTTGCCGACGACACAACAGTGGTAGGTCTGATCACCGACAACGAGGAGACAGCCTAGGGAGTTCAGAGACCTGGCAGTGTGGTGCAAGGATTAGCAACCGAGTACGCCCCCATTCTCATCAATGGGGCTGTAGTGGAGCAGGTTGAGAGCTTCAAGTTCCTTTGTGTCCACATCACCAACAAACTGTCATGGTCCAAACTCGTGACTCGTGAAGAGGGCACGACAGCGCTTATTCCCCCTCAGGAGACTGAAAAGATTTGGCTTCCTGCCATCCAGGACCTCTATACCAGGCGGTGTCAGAGGAAGGCCCTAAAAATTGTCAAAGACTCCAGCCACCCTAGTCATAGACTTCTCTCTACTACCGCACGGCAAGCGGTACCGGAGCACGATGTCTAGGTCCAAGAGGCTTCTTAACAGCTTCTACCCCCAAGCTTTCCTGTATTTTCACGGACCCTGTAACCAACGGGTAAACAAACCACATCTTCTGAAATAGGTATAAGCTACAGTTGTGTTGAGACAGAATTGGCATCACACTAAGGAGTAGACTAGAGTATCAGGGGAGAATATCCTGCTGCCGCTGCGGATCGCTCTTCTTTTTGTTTCCTTGGGGAATAATTCAAATGCGACACACAACAGAAGTGTTTCTTAACTAAGCGAAGTCAAAGAGAGACTGGATAAATAACCTTGCTCCTCTTTGTTTCCGACTGTTCTGTGAAACCACACACACACACACACACACTGCTCTGTTCTTTTCCACGGTGTTTCCCCAGAGAGTTGGGTTGTAAATGAAGTTTAAAAGACTCTCTGTCATCATAATAGCGGGGCTCTACTGTGAATGATGGCAAATGCATCTGTGGATAGCAGCAACAGCAACAAAACATGTTTGATGTTGCTTCTGTCTTGTTTTGTTTTTGTTATTTTTCATTCATGTTTCTTTGGTTCCCACTCTGCATCGCTGCTAAGTTTAATTAATTCACTGTCTTTTTTTTATGCTCTATGTTGTGTTTTGAATAACTAATATGACATTTTAAGATGTGCACGTGACCGCTTTGCCGCCGTTTGAATCCCAGATTGCCCCTTTTAATATATTAGATACGTTTATATCCTCAGAGGAGTTGATATTGAAACCGATGTTGTCATTGCTGTTTCTTGTGAAGAGGTTTGTAGAACTTTCTGAGGCCCATTTATAGGCCCGTTAGGCTGCTCACAGAAGGATGCCGGATGGCGTGCCGCGTAGATTGCCTGTCAGCTTTTGATCCAGGGGGGTGTGTGAGCCCGCTACGACAGTGTGTTACCGAGACCCAGCACTTATTTTACATCTGGGAGTTGTGTGACTGTGTCAATGTGGGAATCGTTATTGTGTGAATGAAAACGTGTGTGTGTGAATGAAAACGTGTGTGTGTGTGTGGTAGAGGAGAGAGTGAAATCACAGGCAGAACCAAGGAGAGATGACACTTCGTCAATCACTGTGGTAGGCTGCACCACTGTTGTCATGCTCTCACAAACATGCTGGTAAGGGCACACACTGCGTATCCAATCTGCAGGAAATGCTATTTCACGCATAATTTGGACAATTATGTCACATGACCTTGATTTTAACCTTTTTATTTAAAGCTTTTTCATCGAACTGTCCCCTTTTTTTATTTATGTTAGATGGCGCAGGAACATCCTCAGACAATTGCCTTCATTTTTGCTGTCATTCTCATTTCTGGAAAAGGCTTCAAATAAAGGGAAAGTGGTTGTTCAACTGAAATGTGTCTTCCGCATTTAACCCAACCCCTCTGAATCAGAGAGGTACGGGGGGCTGATTTTTCCACATCCACGTCTTCGGCGCCCGGGGGAACAGTGGGTTAACTGCCTTGCTCAGGGGAAGAACGACAGATTTTTACCTCGTCAGCTCGGGGATTCGATCCAGCAACCTTTCGCGTTACTGGCCCAACGCTCTAAACACTAGGCTACCCGCCGCACCACAAAAATCGAGGTCATGTGACATGATAGTCCAAAACCACAGTGCCCTATCTATTATAGATTCGACTAGAATGTCTGGTTAACAGCGGCAGAAGATGGATGACGGGAGTGCTTAAGTCAATGACAGAACGGTGGTCAGGTTTGTGTTGCCTCGGTAAATTGACTTAAGGTAGTGACTGATTGGATAAAGAGTCGACTCCACTGGTCTCATTTGAACTGTTTTGGGTGGCTGATTTGGAAGGTCAAAATGCAGAAGTCAAATACACAAGGTGTTTACAGCTGAGAATATTTTTTTTTTTACATCTATAATGCAATATGATGAAATTGAACGTTCTACTTAAATGTCCACAGGGTCCTGTTCCAGTGTTCTGTTTTAATTACACTGTGGGAAGACGACCCCCCCCCCCCCCCCCCCCCCCTTTACTTTTGACATTCATTCTATTGTCGCTCAACTCTTCTGCTTAATTCCCCCTTTTGCACGCACGCACACCCTGTATTTATCCCATTACCATATGCAGTATTTGTATGTAAATGTGAGTTTGACTGTCATCCTTATTTCCCAGGCTTTCATAATGCCAATGTAACAGACTGCCTCAAACCAACTGCCGACGAGAAATGGCTTTTTGACTACCGTCACCATCTCTCTTTTAACCCTCCCTCCCTCTGTTACTCAGGCTCATTGAGAGAAGTGATTCTTGTCACCATGGCGTTGCTGCTTCAGTGGAAGCCTGTGATTTGATGAATAATCTCTATCCACATGGAGAGGAAAGCAGATATGCCAAACATTCAGCCAAAGTGTCACCCGTCGATAGAAATCCAGTGAGAGGGAAAGAGGGGAGAAATGAGAGAGGGGTGGGCTGGAGAGTTTTGAGACATTCACAGCTATTAACGTATGGGCTCCTGAATGGCCCGGGTCGCGGGCCCTGGAGAAAGGCATCGTTTGCAGCATATGGAGGGAGTCAATCTGTTGTCGGGGCCGACACAGAGGAATAATGGTGATCGCTCCCGATGGCGGGGGGGGGCACGGTAAATATGCTGGCACTGCTAGTCTGACCCCACCAGATGATTCATCCGGAGCGCACAACATAACCTGTGACTCAGAATATCTCGTGCCCGCCCCACTTCAACCGAGCTCACCAGAGTAATACATGACTTTAGTCACTTAATTCAAAGCAAGCGTTTTGGACATTTACTGTAATTGTGGGTATACACTGTATCTTCTGTTGCCGCGGTGGTGTGAACATAAATCATTTGGTGGTTGTTGCGTCTTTTAAGATAAACGGGGTCCATGTTTCATAATGGCCCTCTAGTACCTATATAGCACACTACTTTTGACCAGGGCCCATAGGGTTCTGGTCAAAAGTAGTGCACTATGTAGGGTACAGGGTGCCATTTGGGACACATGCAGTGAGTTACAGTAGTAGGCCTACATACAGGGGTCTGAGGGAGCCACTAGGGACCGTGGCTATTTCAGTGGCAACAAAGACACAGATGGACAAGCTACATTAATCCACATTATTCCCCTGCGATGACGAGTGCTGTACGCAAGGAAAATATGAGAGCGGGAACGAGAGAGAGAGTTATATTTGGGAGATACCAATTCAATTAGCGAGACAGTGATTGGCTGTGGCGGTGGCGCTGCGACTGGATGTCTACTGTGTTCACTTCCTGTCCAGGGTGTCCTTGTCCTAATTGACGGTCCACATTACACATGACCGAGCCAACGCAGAGTACTATGGGACGATGCGCTCCACGGACACACTGACTGTGACTGACTCGTCTGCTTACCGTCTATGGCACAGGGAAACGAGACTACTGCGGGACACTCCATCCGCTCGAACACAGAGTAGAGGCACACTGACTGATTGTCGCTACCAACCCCCTAGAGCTGTGTGTGGAACGTGTGGTCGAAGGAGAGGAGGAAAACTGACCGGCTTTGATAGTGTCGTCATAGACTTGACTCATTGAAACAATGGAGTACAGCCTGGTGAACATAGCTGCCTTACAGTCATGTTCTCTAGAGGCAGTGACAGATCCAGTACTGGAAGGGGATGGGCTGGCGCTGTGCGTGCAGCCGTCCATATGTGTGTGCCAGTGTTACACCCCTCATAAAGCCCTGTTTTGGGTCTCTGAGGGTGACCCTTATTTCTGACAGTAGACAACCCCTCCCAACCCCCCCCTAAAATGATCAATTAGGCCCAGCCTCTGCCAGCACTCAGGGTAGGCCTGAGCGAGCGGCACAGCCCGGCAAGACTGATGGACGGATGCACAGCCCTTGAGCACGTTTGATTACTGAGCGCCTGGAGTGGGAGGGAGAAGGACTTCTCTCAGCCCACAGAAGCAATTTTAGATCAAGGTCTGAAGAGTGAGTTTTAAACATAAGTTATCGATTTTAGAGGCTGAGACACGCTGGCCATTTGTAACAGCCAAGCAATATGGTTTGATTTAAGCATTAACAGAATGCTACTACGCTCTGAGGCATATTGGACAAAGCTAGCAGACACAACACAAACACCCACTGGTATGACCCTGTCTGGCTGGCTGGTGGGTTGTGTTGGTGTTCTAGATATGCACACACTACGTGTCCCAAATGGCACCCCGTTCCCTATATAGTTCACTACTTTTGACCAGGGGATTCCTAAATACGGAATAGGCTGCCATTTGGGATGCACACAGACAGACTGATGCACTTTCTCACAGCTGACAGACACGTTTTTGTCATAATACGGTCAAAGTGCCAAATCAATACTGTAAGCAGTACACATGACCTGTTCTCTGTGTGTGTCTCTACTGTGTGCTGGTCCAACTGACTATGATCTGATTTGTAAGAAGTGGAAATATGTGAATAGCGAAAGATGAGATGAAAAGGTGCTTCATCCGCTCTTCAGGGATGGGTGTGTGTGTGTGTGTGGGCTGTCAGGACATGCGTCACACAATCAGTCACACCACAACCCAGGCATACCATGGGTCCTGGTCAAACGTAGTGCACTGTATAGGGAAAAGTGATGGACAGAGATATATCATAATGTTACACAAACTGAGATCAACTTAGATAATACGCAACACGTCCTATATTCCCAATTCAGTGATAAGTTATGGGCCCCGTTTATACTTTTGGGATAAAAGAGAAACTTGAATATGTGATGACTGCACAATCAGGCTTTACTAGTACAAACCAGCTTCTTACCCATCGTCTGTCATTTGTTATTGCGCCATAGGTCGTATTGTGTGTGAATGACGTGTTCATGCGTGCCTGCGTGAGTGAGTACGTACATGCGTGTGAGTGTGTTTGCCTTTATTAGCATGTTTGTGAGAGCATGACAACAGTGGTGCAGCCTACTACAGTAATTGATGAAGCGTTATCTCCACTTGGTAAGCTTCTCTATGATCCCACTCTTTGCCCTACCGTGTGTGTGTGCGTTTGAGTGGCGCTCCTGGCCAGCTTACCCTACCAGGTTGTGAGGTTAGCTGTATAAATAAACATACACAATGTAATCATGTGTGTCAAATTGTGTCACATTTGTAAGTTGAAAACACTTGCATGACATTCCGGAGGGGCGCATCTTAACGACTCAGTTTTGTTCGCAGGGCATCACCTGTACCACATGGTTTCACATGTGAAATAAAATGGAGCATGCGCTGAACATGGGAAACCCTGCTCTAGTCCATCCTTAATTTCCCCATTCCCTCACTCCACTCGTCTCCATTTCTCTCTCTTCCTCTCCCAGTTTGTCAGTGCGAGCTCCGACCCAACTTTACCATCTTGTGATTCTTTTGCCGTTGATCTTTTTTTGCACAAAATGTATCCGCTATCATTTCTTATGAGCGACAAGAACTTTTCAATATCAGATTTGATATCAGATCTTCAACTTTGACTCATCTGTCCTGGGCTCTTTGTGTAATTCAGACCCAGTTTCCGGGCTATCCAATAAGAAACACCGGCGAAAAAGAGGCAGGAGAGGAGTCCTGGCGAGATTAAGGCGACGGGAAAACCAGCCACCTATTCCCTCCATTCTATTGGCCAATCACTTGATAATAAGATGAATGTCCTCCGCTAGTGGGTTTGCTATCAACGGGACTCTTGTACCTGCAATATTCTCTGCTTTTTTGAAACATGGCTTTCAGACCAGATACCCCCATGGCTCTCCCAACTCTTTTGATTATCCTTTCACCAAGCAGACATGGAATACCTGAGGGACAAACGCCGACCCTTTTTACCTCCCAAGAAAGTTTTCAGCTGTTATTGTGACTGTTTTACACATTCCACCTCGGGACAAGAAAAACAACATACTGGCACTTAACGAACTGTACCAGGCAATTTACAAGCAATAAAAAACAAGCTTATTTTCTTGTTGCCGGTGATTTGAATTCCCACATCATTAAGACGCGATGCCCAACTTCTATCGGCACATCTCCTTCGCCACTAGGGGGCGTTAAAGTCCAATACCACTGCTACTCCACCTACAAGCAAGTATACAAGGCCATCCCTGGCCCCCCTTCGGCAAATCAGATCATGACTCTATTCTCCTGCTTCCTGTCTACAAGCAGAAGCGCAAACAGGAAGTACCCATGACGCGCTCCGTTAAGAAATGGTCCTCCTGGGCCTCCCGGGTGGCGCAGGGGTCTAGAGCACTGCATCGCAGTGCTAGCTGCGCCACCAGAATCTCTGGGTTCGCGCCCAGGCTCTGTCGCAGCCGGCCGCGACCGGGAGGTCCGTGGGGCGACGCACAATTGGCCTAGCGTCGTCCGGGTTAGGGAGGGTTTGGCCGGTAGGGATATCCTTGTCTCATCGCGCTCCAGCAACTCCTGTGGCGGGCCGGGCGCAGTGCGCGCTAACCAAGGGGGCCAGGTGCACGGTGTTTCCTCCGACACATTGGTGCGGCTGGCTTCCGGGTTGGAGGCGCGCTGTGTTAAGAAGCAGTGCGGCTTGGTTGGGTTGTGCTTCGGAGAACGCATGGCTTTCGACCTTCGTCTCTCCCGAGCCCGTACGGGAGTTGTAGCGATGAGACAAGATAGTAATTACTAGCGATTGGATACCACAAAAATTGGGGAGAAAAGGGGATAAAATTTATTTTTGAAAAAAAAAGAGGCTATGCTACAGTACTGCTTTGCCAGCGCTGACTGGAATATGTTCCGGGACTCCGCCGATAGCGTCGACGAGCTAACCACCTCAGTCACCGGCTTCATTAGGAAATGCATCGGGGACGTTGTCCCCACAGTGATGTTTCACTGCTTCCCCAATCAAAAGCCCTGGATTAACACTGAGGTTGGCGCTAAGCTAAAGGACAGGGCTACCACACACAGGGCTATCGCGTTTAACTCTGAGGCTATAGCTGAGGGACACGAACAAATACAAGAAGTCCCGCTACGACCTCCGCAAAGCCATCAAACAAGTGAAAGAACAGTATAAGAACAGTCTCCGATGGCCACCACATGTGGCAGGGGCTACAGTCCATTACGAATTAAAAAGGAAGACCCAGCCGTGATCTGCCCAACGAGACTAATTTAATGCATTTTAATGCACGCTTGGACAAAAACAACGTCGAGCCGTGCACGAGGGCCCCCTGCTGACCCAGAGGCCTGGGTTATCTTGCTCTCCGAGGCTGACATGAGTACGGTTTTTAATCAGGTCAACACTCAGCGTGGCTGGACGGTATTCTAGGGCGCATTCTCAGAGCATGCGCAGAACCGCTGGCAGGCATATTGTCATTTTCAACCTCCTCTTGTCCCAGTCTGTAGCCTCCACACGTCTCAAGATGACCACCATCATTCCTGCTCCCAAAAACTCTAAGGCATCCTGCCACAATGACTACCACCCTGTAGCACTCACATCTGTAATCTTAAATGCTTTGAAAGGCTGTTCATGGCACACATCAACTCCATCATCCCAGACACCCTGGACCCACTACAATTTGTATACTGCCCCAACAGATCCATAGACGACACAATCTCAATTGCTCTCCACACCGCCCTTCACATTCTCACATGCCTAAGTGAGAATGCTGTTAATTGACTACAGCTCAGCTTTCAACACCATAGTCTCCTCCAAGCTCGTCACCAAGCTTGGGAGCCTGGTACGGATTCCCTCCCTCTATAATTGGATCATGGACTTCCTGATGGGCCGACTCCAGGGCCCCGATTCACAAAACCTTCAGAAGAAATTTCTTTTTAACTACAATTTTTTTCCTTAACTATAGACTTAAGAAGAAAGTTAAGCAAAGTTGCTATTCTTCAAACAGGTTCTTGGAACATTTCTTGTGCTATTTCTAAGCAAAAAGTTAAGAATAAAAAGAATTTCTTGGAAATGTTGTTCATTACAAGATAACTAAACCCTTGTCTTAAACTCAGGGCAGTGAGAGAAAAAAACTCATGAAAGCAATTGAACATGTTAATTCACTCTCAAACTTCATCTGAACGTTTCAGTGTTGATTATTTTAAACCCAAGAACATGTTTTAGAACCGTAATCTCAGTAATTAATATGCTAACATGATTGCCATTGTTAGCGAAATAGCTAGCTAAAACTGTTGCCTAGCAACAAACATAAGAAGATTTGTAAGAAAATCATAAAATCTTAAGATATTGTTGAGGAATTGCACTGACAAACTATCTTACAAACTTCTTTTTTTTTTTCTTAAGAAGCATCTTACGTTTTTGCACAAGAAGTGTTTTGTGAATCTGGCATGACGGGGCTGCATTGGAGCAGGTCGAGAGCTCAAATCAAATTTTATTTGTCACATACACATGGTTAGCAGATGTTAATGCGAGCGTAGCGAAATGCTTGTGCTTCTAGTTCCGACAATGCAGTAATAACCAACAAGTAATCTAACTTAACAATTCCACAACTACTACCTTATACACACAAGTGTAAAGGGATAAAGAATATGTACATAAAGATATATGAATGAGTGATGGTACAGAACGGCATAGGCAAGATGCAGTAGATGGTATCGAGTACAGTATATACATATGAGATGAGTATGTAGGGTATGTAAACATAAAAGTGGCGTAGTTTAAAGTGGCTAGTGATACATGTATTGCATAAAGATGGCAAGATGCAGTAGATGGTATAGAGTACAGTATATACATATGAGATGAGTAATGTAGCTTCAAGTTCCTCGGCGTCCAAATCACTAAGGACTTAAAATCGTCCACACACACGCACAGAGTCGTGAAGAAGGCGGGACAGCACCTCTTCCCCCTCAGAAATTTGAAAAGATTTGGCATGAACCCTCAAATCCTTAAATTCTACAGCTGCACCATTGAGAGCATCTTGACTGGCTGCCTCACTAATTGGTTTGGCAGCTGCGCCGCCCTCAATCGCATGGCGCTATAGAGGGTGGTGAGGACAGCCCAGTACATCACTGGGGCCTAGCTCCCTGCCATCCAGGACCTCTATTTCAGGCGGTGTGAAAGAAAGACCCGGAAAATTGTTCAGACTCCAGCCACCAAGCCGTTTTATTGTATTTTTATTTTTGCACTGACTCTATGCACACTCACAGGACTCGTGTGTGTGTGTGTGTGTGTGTGTGTATATATATATATATATATACACCCTCACACTTCATTTTCTCATACACACTTAAGATAAGCACATACACACGTGTTTTCTCATGTTCTTCTTATTTCTATTTCTCATGTGTTTTTGTTCTACCCTATTTTATAGTACTATATATTTATTAGTGCATTGCAAGAAAGGCATTTCACTGTACTTGTGCATGTGGCAATAAAACTTGAAACTGGGTAATGACACGTGCTGTGCCTTGTATCCCTTCCCCCTGGGACAGGTTCCATCAGTCACGGAACAGGGACATAGTTTGCATCTCAAATGGCACCCCATTCCCTATATAGTGCACTACTTTTGTTCAGGGCCCATAGGGAAACCCATAGGACTATGGTCAAAGTAGTCGACTATATAGGGAATAGGTTGCAGCCAAAGAGGGATGGGAACTGTGCTCTATCTCTCCATAGAGACCTCGCTCTCTTTTCACCCTAAGAATATCCCCAGAGGTTTTTGTTCTTCAATCTTTCAAATCAGCCAATGTCTCTCTTCTGTACAGTAGTAGGCTTCTACTGCTGGGTGGTTGCTGAGTACAGCACTAGTCGTCCACCCAGAAAGAGATCTTAGTGGATAGGAGGTGGGGAGGAGAAGGAGACTGGAGCTTTCAACACTTCACGGTTCATCTCAAGGTCAATTAGCCCAGCACCAACTACTCCTGTCACTGGCTGCTGAGAGAGCGACTGACTGACTGAGGTTTAAAACACACAAAATGACTAGCTAATAACCAGGAGGATGATTAGCAATAAGTGTCTTCTGGCTCTGGTCTTAACATGAGCTGTGCAAGCAAACCATAGATGGCATCGTTGACGCTAGAGATGAAGCCTAGCAAATCAGTTAGTTTGTGTACCTTGTGACAGTCGTCATTATTTTGCCCCTCAAAGTAACCCGGGATTTCAATACAAATGTAAGGAGGCTTGTTTTGGCTGTGTGCTGGGAAGAGGGTAACGAGAGCTGTAACATGGGGCGAGTTAGTTCCAGCCGAGAGAGAGGAAGCCCTTATCTAGGCTTTGTGATGTGTGGGGGCTGCGGAGAGAAGCACTGTACTGTAACCTGGGGTGGTTAGCTTAGCTCGCTATCTCCAAAGCGAAGCTAGTTGAAAGAGTCAGCTTGGAGTCACACACAGCTTTGACAGATGACAACTGTAATGAATAAGTAGAGAGAGAAGAAGCCCTGATCTACGCTGTGCGCTGTATGGGGGCGACAGACTCCGGGTGTTTCTCAACATGCATACTACCGCACTCCGTATATGCACAACGGTGCACGGAGGGCACTTCCCGGCTGTGAAATCCGTTTTGTACATATTTTGAAACGTGCATCGATGCAAGCTTCAGTGGAATGCACATGACACAGCCATTAAAAAAATGATGCAAAATGTCTTGAATTATTTTAGCTGAAGCGAGAGAAAATAAACACCAACTTCGGTATGAAATTTTGCCCATTCACAATATTTTATCTTGATAAATTAAAACAGTATGTTATTTTTTACGTATCATGTTTACCTGCCTACGAGACCTACTGTAGTGTACGTAGATCGAAGCCCATAGTAAGTCATTTGTAGAGTTCTGTGGTTGCCATGGCGCCGTAAGGTAGTCTAAGCAGAGAGCTTTGTAAATAGTCGTAAGTGTTTTTTGTTGCGTCTTTTTAGGGTTTGACCACTACAGTGCCTTCAGAAAGTATTCAGACCACTTGACTTTTTCCACATTTTGTTAGGTTGCAGCCTTATTCTAAAATGGATTACATTCTTTTTTTCCCTCATCAATCTACACACAATACCCTAGGGTCATTGTCCTGTTGGAAAGTGAAACTCCGCCCCAATCTGAGGTCCTGAGTGCTCTGGAGCAGGTTTTCATTAGGGATCTCTCTGTACTTTGCGCCGTTCATATTTGACTCGATCCTGACTAGTCTCCCAGTCCCTGCCGCTGAAAAACGTCACCACTATGCTTCACCGTAGGGATAGTGGCAGGTTTCCTCCAGACGTGACGCTTGGTATTCAGGCTAAAGAGTTCAATCTTGGTTTCATCAGACCAGAGAATCTTGTATCTCATGGTCTAAGAGTCTTTTGGTGCCTTTTGGCAAACTCCAAGCGGGTTGTCATGTGCCTTTTACTGAGGAGTGGCTTCCGTCTGGCCACTCTACCTTAAAGGCCTGATTGGTGGAGTGCTGCAGAGATGGTTGTCCTTCTGGAAGGTTCTCCCATCTCCACAGAGGAATTATAGAGCTCTGTTAGATTGGCCATCGGGTTCTTAGTCACCTCCCAGACCAAGGCCCTTCTCCCCCGATTGCTCAGTTTGGCCGGGCGGCCAGCTCTCGGAAGAGTCTTGGTGGTTCCAAACTTCTTCCATTTAAGAATGATGGAGGCCATTGTATTCTTGGGGACCTTCAATGCTGCAGATGTTTTTTTGGTACCCTTCCCCAGATCTGTACCTCGACACAATCCTGTCTCTGAGCTCTATGAACAATTCCTTCGACCTCATGGCTTTGTTTTAGCTCTGACATGCACTGTCAACTGTGGGACCTCATATAGACAGATGTGTGCCTTTCCAAATCATGTTAATTCAATTGAATTTACCACAGGTGGACTCTAATCAAGTTGTAGAAACATCTCAAGAATGATCAATGGAAGCAGGATGCACCTGCGATCAATTTCGAGTCTCATAGCAAAGAGTCTGAATACTTATGTAAATAAGCTATTTCTGTTTTTTATTTGTAATAAATTAGCAAACATTTCTTAACCTATTTTCACTTCGTGTTTAGTCTATTGCCATCGTCCTGGCTGGAAGAAGGTTCAGTGAATGGGAAGGTGCAGCGTGAGGTAATACATTAGGGGCAGTGTGAGTGCTTCTCAAATGTAGTATTTTATGCGTTCTCCACACTCGTCCTCACAAGAACATACTCAAGAGAACGTCCTCTGAGAATGTACTTGGCTGCATGAGAGGGTGTGATATTCTGGGATTATAGTTGATATATTTGACTTTAGCGTAACACATTAGCACACCAATCGTTTTAGCCCAGCTCAGTGAGACGAGAGAGAGTCCCGGGAAAGGAGACCAACAAGCGCTCGCCATCACTCCCTTCCTCAGCCAGACCACCTCAATCAACCGCCTGGAGACAGCCCTGATAGTTGAGCACTGATAACCCCCGCTGCAGGATTTATGGCTGTCATGTGCCTATATCTACTGATACACTGCGGAACAGGGCGAGTGGGGATCATCTAGTCTGGCCTGCTCTGATTGGAGGTGATAGACAAATAGGAAGTATTTTCTGGACGCCACACATCCAAAGCTAATAAAGAAGTTGCAAATCTGATGTTGAAGGAAGTAGGGTCTTACATCACATAATCGTATGGTGTAAAAAGGCCCATTGTGATGGAAAAATTAATCTTAATTACAATTTTGTTAGACAACTCTACTGTGTGCTTTGAATCTTGAGGAAGGGTAGTATGAAACGTGGCATCCCACATGTGTTATACATTGAGGTGGGGAGGGGGTTTATCATGGATTATTCCCGTGCATAATAAAGATACTGTATGGGATCGTATGTTTGATATTAATATGTTTTAGTCAAATAGTATAAATGTTTGGGCTTCTTGCGGTCCATTTGCAGTCTACAAATTATTTGTAATTCTGTTCCGGCCCCCTGACCATCCACTCAAGAAAAAATTGTCCCGCGGCTGAATCAAGTTGATCCCTGCAGTATTGATTGATTATGGAGATGGTGATGGTACTGTTTTTGTCTCGAGCGCCAGAGACTTACAGTATGTACAGTGGAATATAGTCAAGTTAACGTATTTAAAATTGAATTTAATGACTGCCTATTAGCATCTGCTTGCACAGGTGGTAATTGTCTGGAGTCTGTGCAGTGTTTCTTTGCTCTCTCTTTCTCTCCGAGTAGACACACAAACACACAAACACACATGCACACTACTGTTCAAAACGTTGGGGTCACTTAGAAATGTCCTTGTTTTTGAAAGAAAAGCACATTTTATGTCCATAAAATTGACTCTAACCAGAATAGAAAGAGGAGTGGGAGGCCCCGGTGCACAACTGAGCAAGAGGACAAGGACATTAGTGTCTAATGTCTAGCAGCTTCATTAAATAGTACCCGCAAAACACCAGTCTCAACGTCAACAGTGAAGAGGCGACTCCGTGTTGCTGGCCACCGAAGCCTCCAACTTTCTGTTCTGGTTACATTTCTAAGTGACCCCAAACTTTTGAAAGGTAGTGTATGTGTCTCTCTTTCTGTTTCTGGCGCTCTTTCTCGCTCTCTCAGCTGCAGCAGCAGTCATCCACACACTCACACAAGCCAAGTCCCAGGTCTGCTCCTCTGCCACAGCTTTCCAAAAACAGAAATCAAACGAAAGCAGCACATTACTTACCGTCTGTCAGTCGCACACACACACACAATAATGCCTTTGTCTGTTTTTTCTGCCTCTGTGCACTTGTCTTCTTAAAGTAATTTTCCTGCCCAGAAGAAGGTGAAAGATGTTGGTTAGCTAGAAGGTGTAATCCATGGGTTCTCTGCACTCTATCTCCGGACCAGTAGTTTTTCCTGAACCACGTAAATCTGTCCCTAACACTGCTGCTGCCTGAAGTCCCAGGCTGTCCCTCAAATCGCACCCTATTCCATACATAGCGCTATGGACCCTAGTCAAAAGTGTCATCAACAGATCTCACAAAGTGCTATACAGAAACCCGGCCTAATACCCCAAACGGCAAGCAATGCAGATGTAGAAGCACGGTGGCTAGGAATAACTCCCTAGAAAGGCAGGAACCTAGGAAGAAACCTAGAGAGGAACTAGGCTCTGAGGGGTCCTCTTCTGGCTGTGCTGGGTGGAGATTATAAGAGTACATGGCCATTAAACCCAGATCGTTCTTGAATATGTTCAAATGTTCATAGATGACCAGCAGGGTTAGGGTTAGTAACCACAGTGGTTGTAGAGGGTGGATCAGGTCAGCACCTCAGGAGTAAATGTCAGTTGGCTTTTCATAGCCGAGCATTCAGAGGTTGGGACAACAGTTGCGAGAGAGAGTGAGGGAGAGGGATGCAGTGATGCAGCTTAAGCCCCACCCTCAACATATATATCAACTAATTGGCGAGGGCACCAGAACAGTCTGCAGCACCCGGCCTCACCCTACTAGAATCTGAAGTCAAATGTCTACTGTTTGCTGATGATCTGGTGCTTCTGTCCCCAACCAAGGAGAGCGAGCCTACAGCAGCACCTAGATCTTCTGCACAGATTCTGTCAGACTTGGTCAATGACAGTAAATCTCAGTAAGACAAAAATAATCGTGTTCCAAAAAAGGTCCAGTTGCCAGGATCACAAATAGAAATTCCATCTAGACACCGTTGCACTAGAGCACTCAAACTATACATACCTCTGTCTAAACATCAGCAAGAAGGGCCTTCTGTGCCATCAAAAGGAACATAAAAGTCAACATACCAATTAGGATCTGGCTAAAAATACTTGAATCAGTTATAGAACCCATTGCCCTTTATGGTTGTGAGGTCTGTGGTGCGCTCACCAACCAAGAATTCACAAAATGGGACAAACACCAAATTGAGACTCTGCATGATATTCAAAAATATCCTCTGTTTACAATGTAAAACACCAGATAATTATTGCAGAGCAGAATTAGACCAATACCCGCTAATTATTAAAATCTAGAAGAGATCCGTAAAATTCTACAACCACCTAAAAGGAAGTGTTTCCCAAACCTTCTATAACAAAGCCATCACCTACAGAGAAATGTACCTTGAGAAGAGCCCCCTAAGCAAGCTGGTCCTGGGGTTCTGTTCACAAACAAACAGACCCCACAGAGCCCCAGGACAGCAACACAATTAGACCCAACCAAATCATGAGAAAACAAAAAGATAATTACTTGACACATTGGAAATTTACACAAAAAAACAGATCAAACTTGAATGCTATTTGGCCTTGAACAGAGTTCACAGTGGCAGAATACCTGACCACTGTAACTGACCCAAAATCTTTGACTATGTACAGACTTGCAATTGAGAAAGGCACACTGCCCACAAAATGAGGTGGAAACTGAGCTGCACTTCCTAACCTCCTGCCAAATGTATGAACATATTAGAGAGACATATTTCCCTTAGATTATACATACCCACAAAGAATTCTAAAACAAATCCAATCCATATATATTGGGTGAAATACCACAGTGTGCAATCACAGCAGCAAGATTTGTGACCTGTTGCCACAAGAAAAGGGAAACCAGTGAAGAACAAACACCATTGTAAATACAACCTATATTTGTTTATTTATTTTCCCCTTTGTACATTAACTATTTACACATAATTACAACACTGTATATAGACAATATGACATTTGAAATGTATTTTCTTTTTAAACTTTTGAGTGTAATGTTTACTGTTAATTTTGTATTGTTTATTTCACATACATATGTTTCCTTTGCCTATAAAGTCCCTTAAATTGAAATTGAGAGAGAGAGAGGCAAAATAGAGGGAGCATACTTACAGTAAGTTCACACAGGACACCAGATGAGACAGGAGAATTTCACAAAATTGGACAGACTGACCCTAGCCCCCCGGCACATAGACTATTGCAGCATAGATACTGGAGGCTGAGACAGCGGGGGTAGGGGGACACTGTGGCCCTGTCCGACGATACCCTCGGACAGGGCAAACCAGGCAGGATATAACCCCACCCACTTTGCCAAAGCACAGCCCTCACACCACTAGAGGGATATCAACAGACCAACTTCCTACCCTTAGACGAGGCTGAGTATAGCCCATGAAGATCTCCTCCACCGTACGAGCCCAGGGGGCGCAAAACCGGACAGTAAGATCACGTCAGACTCAACCCTTTCAAGTCGAGTAATAGCGAAAAAAGACGGTCACGACGTGACACATCCCTCCTAGGGACGGCATGGAAGAGTACTAGTAAGCCAGTGACTCCGATGCAGAGAATCCCACTGGAGAGAGGGGAGCCGGCCAGGCAGAGAAGGGCGGTTCGTCACTCCAGTGCCTTGCCGTTCACCTTTGCACCCCTGGGCCAGACCATACTCATAGGACCTACTGAAGAGATGAGTCTTCAGTAAAGACTTAAAGGTCGAGACCGAGTCTGCGTCTCTCACATGGGTAGGCAGACCATTCCATAAAAATTGAGCTCTATAGGAGAAAGCCCTGCCTCCGGCAGTTTGCTTAGAAATTCTAGGGACAATAAGGAGGCAAGTTGGAGAGATGGGTAGGAGCAAGTCCATGTAATGATTATAGGTGATCAGTAAAACATTGAAATCAGCACTAGCCTTAACAGGAAACCAGTGTAGAGAGGCTAGCACTGGAGTAATATGATCAAATTCTTTGGTTCTAGTCAAGATTCTAGCAGCCACATTTAGCACTAATTGAAGATATTTAGTGCTTTATCCGGTAGCCAGAGAGTAGAACATTGTGGTAGTCTAATCTAGAAGTGACAAAAGCATGGATTAGCTTTTCTGCATAATTTTTGGACAAACCGTTTCAGATTTATGCAATGTTACGAAGATGGAAAAACGCTGCCTTTGAAGTATTCTTGATATGTTAGTCAAAAGAGAGATCAGGGTCCAGAGTAACGCCGAGGTCCTTCAGTTTTGTTTGAGACGACTGTAAAACCTTCAGGGTTAATTGTCAGATTAAACAGCAGAACTCTTTGTTTCTTGGGACCTAGAACTAGCATCTCTGTTTTGTCCGAGTTTCAAAGTAGAACATTTGCCGCCATCCACTTCCTTATGTCTGAAACACAGGGTTCCAAGGTAGGCAATTTCCCTATGTTTCATTGAAATGTAGAGCTGTGTGTCGCCTGCATCGCAGTGAAGTTGACATTGTGTTTCCGAATGACATCAGCAGGAGGCAGAATATATAGTGAAAACAATAGTGGTCCTAAAACGGAACTTTGAGGAACACCGAAACAGCATCCACAGAGACAAACTAATATCTTTCCAACAGATGAGATCTAAACCAGGCAAGAACTTGTCCATGTTGACCAATTCGGATTTCTAATTTCTCCAAAAGAATGTGGTGATCCATGGTGTCAAAAGCGGCACTAAGCTCTCTGAGCACGAGGACAGATGCAGAGCCTTGGTCCCACGCCATTAAAAGGTAATTTACCACCTTCCCGAGTGCAGCCTCAGTACTATAATGGGGTCTAAAACCAGACTGGAGTGTTATTGTATACATTGTTGCACTATAAAGGGAATAGGGTGCCATTTGCGACACATCCCCATTCTCAGTCAGTCTCCAGACGGCAGCAGTAAACCGTGCCACGCATAGGGAATAAGAGGGAGAATGAATTTTCGACTAAATAGTAGGGCTGTGACGATACCAGTATCATCTTTTTTCTATCGCAAAAATGAAACCACCAAGCAGATCAAACTCTTTGGTCCTTTAAAAACCTGCTGTATGTCCAATATTGTGTGCTATAGCTTGCAAAATGAATACGTGACTCCGGATGACAACGTGATGTTTGTTTCCAACATCAGTGCTGTTTTCCGAAAGAAGTTAAATCCGTTTTGTGTCCTTGCCACGAGATCATCTCGGCCCTACTAAATAGTAAAGGCAAGCTAATGTAAAAAGTTTCCCCCATTTCAACATCACACAGGGACTTATTAAGGCTCCCTAACACTTAACAAGGTCTTATTATGTCTTATACACATAGGCACATTAAGGTGCTGTATATGCACACACACGTTTAACTCTGCTTCTTTGCTGGTATTTTATTCATGAACGGTTGGGGACATTCCCCCGTGGTGTAGTGTGACCCCAGACATACAGTACATGCGTGTGTGTGAGTACACCGAATGGCCTTATAACGTTTAACCTGGGGTTAGTGTAGGGAGGGCGGCACGGGTCACATCGCCGGAGGACTGATTACGTCTGCGTCCCGTATGGCTCCCTTTCCCTTCTTTATAGTGCACTATAAAGGGAATAGGGTGCTCTTTGGGACGCCGCGCCAGGCTTTTCATCTCTTCAGTGGAGAGCCCATCAGCCAGCCGTCTCAACCGCTGAGGAAGAAGAAGCTGTGGGAAGGGACCAAGCTCACTTGGTCGATCACTGTGCGTGTGCATACGTGCAAATGGGTGTTTTGTGTGTGGGCCAAGCATGTGTGAACATAGAATTACATATAGAATTTATAGGATCTCTCTGTGTGCATATCCATTTCTCTGGGCTGGTCTATTTAACGTGCAGAGGCATACGCTGTAGAATAAACCACTGGGAGAGAGAGGTTGTAAATCCCCAGGCTGTGATGAAATGATGAAATGATGAAATATCTGCCGGCTGGTCTCTCCCTGCTGTTATTCCACCTGGATTGATGGTTCCCAGACGCTAGCGGATAGCTCTGGGATGGGTTACACTTAGTGTGTGTCCCTCACACACACTGTACATTCTGCAGCCCTGTTCCAATACTTTGAAAATGCATCCTTCCTTCTTTTACACGTGGTTTCTGTTGTGTGTGAAAAAGTCTGAAGAAGAATGGTCATTCTGCTAGGCTTAACGTTAAAGAGATTCTCCGTAACTTTTATATACTTCTTAGCCAGTAGTTCTGAAAGTAGCGCTCACGAGCCAAAAGTGGTCCCCAAAGATTGCGTACTATGTCACATCTTTGCAGATATGTGCAACACGTCATTGCTCTCACTCTCTCTCTCACTGCTGTGTGTGCATCTTCAGCCCCTCACTCAAATGGCGAGGGGCTGAAGCTCATTGAATAACACGCTAATTGCTCGGGGGCTGGCCCACGTGGGGAAAATGTAGGGAAAATGGCGCAGCACAGCTTCCAGAAAAAGTTACTTTCAAATTGGGGATTTCGTGGTTAATTGATGTATAGTGAAAACAATAGTGGTCCTAAAACGGAACTTTGAGGAACACCGAAACAGCATCCACAGAGACAAACTAATATCTTTCCGACAGATGAGATCTAAACCAGGCAAGAACTTGTCCATGTAGACCAATTAGGATTTCTAATTTCTCCAAAAGAATGTGGTGTAAGACAGTAATTCTCCTCATAGATGAATTATGCATGTATTACATTTACATTGTACATCCAGCCCAAAGCGGGAGGTATAAAAAATACTTAGTAGTCACTGAAGATACAGAGTATGTCTTTAACCTCACTTTCGAGGCTAAGGTCCGGCTAAAAATCTCAGTCCACTTTTGAAGATCTATAGATGTAGGATCTTAATTTGAGTTTAAGCGGGAATTATTTTTTTTTAACCTAGGATACACTACACGTTTGCATTTCCAGCTGTGCAGGAAAATGCTCAGCAACAAAAGAGTGATCAAATTAAGATCCTACATCTGTACCAAAGGAATCTATTCACTCCTGCAGTTAAGATCAGATGTTGAAGCATATATCAGGGTTAGTCAAGCAATGGCTATAGCATCTCACCTCCATCAGAGACCTCAATTAAACTCTGGTACTAACGCTAACTAATCACACAGAATTACATATGCAAATTATGTCATACAGAAAACGTCCACGAATAGTTCTGAACAAAAGACTGCTGCGCTCGTATTCATAAAGCTTCTCGGAGCAGGAGTCCAGGTCTATGTTCAGGTCCCCTCTGTCCATATAAATCTCCTTCATTATGATCCAAAAGAGAACTGTTCCAAGATCAGCACTCCTACTTTGAAACACAGAGTATGGGGCCCAGAGGCCGCTGCTCACCTCTCTTGAGTTATGCACAGGATTAACAGGGCTAGTCTGCAGCAGCCTACTGGATAGTTCAAGAGGAATGAGGTACAGACTGCACACACACACGCACTCACTAATACCGGCCATTAATAGATACATGATTGGGTCGTTCCATGAATCCCCTTGTGACAGGGGCAATGGAAACTGGTTGAGTGGCAATTGAATGCAAGCTTCATAATAAAAAGGACGTTGTTAAAACACGTCTAGCCTGTCTATCTATTGGTAACAGGGTTGACATGTTATGCCTGAGCTGCTCCGTTTCCCACCTACAAAACACCAGAAAATGTCCAAACAGAGTACAACCTGCTTTTACTCTATGATTTGATGTTCAATGTTTCTTTTGAAAATAGTTTCACCAAATGAAAACGAGTGTTCAGTTCAGGGTTGACCTTAGTGAGGGACAGGCAGTAAATGAAACACTAAATCGCATGAGATGAATCCTAATCTTGAAAAATGACTTTGTCAAAGCGAGGAAATAACGAGGGCATTACAATGATGATGAATGAGGGCCTACCTGTCTCACAACTGTCTAAACCGATAATATCACAATGTACTGTACAATTTCTTTTGTACATTGAGTCCTTCAAAGTTAATAAATGACAAAATATTGCTTTTAACCTTATAGAAACAGAAAGGGGGCCTTGCACACTTGTATTTACTGTGGTAAACCTGTGCAAACATGAAACATAAACAAAGGTATACAAGTTAAATAAATATGCAGTAAAAAACATTTTTATTTAACTTTTTCCTGCCAAATATCAGTGTAGTCTTTTTTCAGCATAACACCGATCATTATGAATTCAAGTTGTAACCCATTTCAAACTAACTTCAAGTATTAAACAGACAGTTTGCATGTTTCTCAGTTCACCATGTAACAATTCACTGCCTCCCCCTTCACAAGTTCCGTGTCAGGAACACCAGCCTATTGACAGTTTCTGGCTTCAAAGTTGCCCTGTGGCATGTGGCCACATTGCCCTTAGTGCTAAATGCTCTCTGAGGGCCAACTTGTGGCAGGGTTGCGTAAGTATTTCTTTGTCAGACAACTCACTTGTGGGATGCGTGAACTTGCCACCACTCCAAAGGATCAGCCTCACTGTCTGCTGCCATCAGAGTGTAGCTGTCCAGCTCTCACTCCATGACCTGTCTCTGGGTTCTTAAGGCAGGTGCACTACTGGTTTTCTTAAAGAAGCTCCCAAGGCTCTTCTTGGACTTCTTTGCTGATTGCGGAGCAGTGGCAGCTTCTCTCTCTCACTCTGGTCCTCTTCAAGAGAGAGAAGTCTCCCACGGCTGTGTTGCCTACCAGGAGGACTTCTGTCTCATAGGTAGCTCTCGCCTCCACCAGCTTCTCAGTGGTCATGTATGTGATCTTGAACATTGGGTCCAGAAAGGTCGCCATGGTGAGCAGCTCATCTGTTTCAGGGTCAGTGTATTTGCCATTCAGGTAATTGAGGACCCTCGGGTCTTAATCTCTCGGGTCAGTTTGGTTTCACCCTCATTTGATTTCAGAACCTTCGTCCTGAACAAATGGAGGCCCGGCTTCAGATAGGACACACTCACGTATGTCTCTCCTGACAGGGCATCTGAAATCCTGGAGGTGCTTAAGTGCTGCCGTGATAGATTCAAAGACCTCAATGTCTTGCCAGGAGGATGCAAAGTGTAGTGGTTTTTTTTTGTCTGCTGCCAGGACTTTTGTGATGGCTTTTTCCTGCTCCGGGACTCTGTCCATCATCTGCAGTCGAGATCCCCACCTTGTCGAGGATTCTGTGATGATCTTGTGGAGGATCAGGCTCAGTTTATCCTTTGCACATGTCAGGGCCTTCTGCTTCTTCCAACTATAGGACAATGTGCCGCACACTCCTGTGGTCCGGGAAACCAGAGGTTCGTTTTGGACACTCCTCTCTGAAAAATAAAAATGTTAAAAAAAAGAATTACATATTAAATCAATTATTCAATAGAAATAACATTGCATCTGCTGTAATTACAGCAATTTACAGCATGGGCAATGGACATTGTCATGACGTTGGCCTGTGGGTAACGTTTATGACCCCCCCCCCCCCCCCCCCTAAATACCTTTCTCCCTTCCCTCTCTCTCTGACTCTACTGAAGGACTCTTGAATAGCCTTTATTAAACATAGAGAGTCTGGGAACATTAAACAAGTGGGGGGAAAGGAACCATATTTCGGTAATAGAACCAGTTGAAAATATGCGTTGGTACTTAATGAATATGATGTCAGGTCGGTTGTCTAAGACATTATGACTGATGACAGGACGACAAACTGTACCTGGGAAAGTCTACACATTCTAGTTATCAGATTCACATGGAATTGTTGTGCAAGTTAAATGTTTGAATATGAAACTATTTGTGAAAAGATTAAATGTAATTTTAGCTTCCAAATGAGAGAATTGGGTTTTCATAAGGTTAGAGCTCTGCTCAATCAGTGGCCTGCCCCTGTGAAGAGACATGGGTTATAAACTATAAACTTCTCTCCCTCCACTATATAAGCCCTTGACGAAAATGTAACCTTCTGTTCCAAGTACGCGAGGCCTGCAGCCTCTGAGTTAAAAGGGCGAATAACATTCTGTTCCGGGTACATTAGGGCGACGGTCCAATGTCAGAAGGATTCAGATAATAACTATAGAACTAAGCCAACCTCAGCGTGAGCTTTGGTTGCGAATGGTATGAACTTTGAACTCTTATTCACTACAGAAGTGATACCTCCTAGCCGTTGAGTTAGCAGCGGCCGCTGTAAACGTGGGCTAGGAAAGGACGGACGACGTATCCAGTCTAACACACAGCGACGATACTACAAAGTATCCAATTTACCACCAGTGACATTCTTCCGAGGACAGGAAGATCTCTGTTGGCCAACACGGCCAGCATCTACGACCAACCTACCGAAGCGCAGCTCAGAGTAAATATTTATTGCATTTTCCTTTTCCAAATGGGCGGTAATTTAGAATGCATAAGATACTGTATTTACGATAGCACAGCTTCTCCCTTTGTTCCTCAGTCTTCCCGCTCTTTCACTCAAACCCAACCCCCTTTCCTTTGGGTAACCAGCCATGTCGGCTCCGTCCACCAGGGACGTTTTCTGTATGACATAATTTGCATTCTGTGTATATGTAATTCTGTGTGATTAGTTAGGTATTTAGTAAATAAATAATTAAACCCAATTGTGTATTGCTGATTCAACTTGTTAGCCAGGGTTCGTGAAGAATTTACAACTTTCAGATGAGACTGAAATAAGGTGACGATTAATATTGACTGCTACTGATGTAAAATATTACTAGGTCTTTACGAGTTTATTCGGAAGATAACAGCTCTATAAACACTCTTTCGTGGTGCCCCGACTCTCTAGTTAATTACATTTACATGATTAGCTCAATCAGGTAATATTAATTACGGAGAAAGTATTTTATAGAATAGCATGTCATATCACTTAATCCGGCATAGGAAAAGACACTTCAACATGATTACAAATGTAATCCATCTATAGCTTTACATGCAACTGTTGTGATTAAGAGCGCTACGTTGCTTTAGAAAACGGGATCATTTATTGAGTAGGCTATTTGTTATTGAAAGAGAGGATATATTAATATATTGACGCCATAGGCTGTATCAATTACAAATAAAATCAATGTAATCCATGTAGTGTTTGGATATTGCACACATTTACAAATATTATAGATTTGCATAGCTGTATATATATTCTGCTTAACGTATAAGAAGGATCAGCCTGTGTAGTCTGCTGTAACTAAACAGAGGAGATAAGGAATACAATAGTTATTCTGCATTTAATGTGATGTTATTTTTCTGCCGAGCTCTGTGTTATGGACGTTGAAACATACCAATAGCAATGTGTAGCCCGTGTCCAAAACACCCTAGTCTTGTCCATTTGTTCAGCTCCAATGCTTTGACCATGTTTGATCCGCTGTCGGTAGTCATACATACTCGACGCGACTCTTTCATGCCCCAGGATGAAAGTGCCTCCCTCAGCCCAGTTGCAATTATCGTCTGGGGAAATAAGAGGCCTGAAGGCATTTGCTTTGCAGTTTCCAGTTGTCGTCAATATAATGAATCGTGAGGCTAATGTATGGCTCTCGTATTTTGGGTCTAGAGTTCGAATCAACTTTCTGAAACCGTCTTTCTCCACAGTTTGAATCGGTTCCATGTCTTTCGCTGTGTGATAGGTAATTGCACTTGTTATCTCATTCCACTTGTTGCTCTTGTCCAGAGGGAGTACCACTAACGAATGATGCATTGATTGATGGCGGAGTCGGGTCTGGCTTGAAGATGTCTTGGGACTTGCTCCGGGGGTTTGTTGCACACATTCTGGTAGATTCTTCATATTTGCGCACATGTATGGTTTTCAGGTTGTGAAAAAAAAATCGCTGGTGTTTCCACCTTTGACGAGCGCAATGCGTCCACACAACTTACACAGTACTGTTTGTTGGTCGGGTATCTTAGAGCCAAACCAGTTCCAAAGTCAGAGGAGGCCCCCCCCCTTTTTTTTTCGAACCAATTCTTCGTCGTCCTGCAAATCAACCTCACTAGGCTGTATCACTCGACATTTATTCATTTATCATGATATGCACGATATGGCAAAATCCATATCATGGCACAACGTCATACCAGTATTCACATTCATCTCAGGGGAAGCAGATAAAGGGCATTGTTGCCAAAATCCTGAAGTATCCCTTTAATCTGATGGGACACCAGGAGTTACAGGGCTCCCTGTCCTTTTTGTATATGTGTGTATTACCGTGCTCATTTAGCCTATAGGCCTATCTGCACTGTTACCGAGCTATCATCCAGAGCTACAGAGCCTCACTAAAATGGGTCAAAACCGCTACCTGGGTCAAACACAGGCACACAAACACACACACTCATGCACACACACTCACACACACATGGTTGGACCCCCACCCCTCCCATCGCAGGTGGCGTTCACTATCTCTGCAGTACTGATATGTGCTCTATACTACCTGGATTTAGAAGATCACGTTGCACTATGTGGCTTTTCCCTGGGGAGAAATAATTAATTAAATTATAGATCTCTGTGGATAGATACAAGTATCTGGATGGATATAAAAAGATGATGGAGGGTTGGTTTTGTGTGTGTGCGTAGATGTAGGATCAATAGAAGCTGTGTAAGAGTTACCCTGAGCACAGTAAATCCCGGAGGAGAGGAGATGTGTGTAAATAATTGACTCTCCAACCGTGAGTTAAACTCACCCTGTCTCTCACCTTTCTACTAGCCCCATAAGAATCTGGCTAGTACACAGCCAGGTCGCACAAGATCCAAGGCGAAATTTGGACTACCGACCAGGTACCCAGGACGTTGGGAGATTACTGCAAAACCAGCCACTAGGGACAACAGAGAGCGCTCTTACCATCAAGTTGGCTTGCGGTTTGTTGCTAGGGTGCTGGGGATGGACGTAAGCCGCAAGTACCGACTCCGAGGTGTGCGTGTTCAATCAGTACTAGGCACACTTTATTTAAACCATTTTGAAATGTTTCCCTAACCCTTACCTTAACTTCTGAATGAATGCCTAAACTTAATGTTTTAACCCTATCCCAAACCTTATGGACAAACATTTGATATTCTGAAGTGAAACTGTGAGTGCTTGTTGCTAGGGCAACCACCCAGTGTTGTAGACGAGTCACTAAGCCTAGAGTATGAGTCGAGTCCCAAGTCCTCTGTGCTCGAGTCTGAGTCGTGTCACGAGTCCCTATGGCTCAAGTCCAAGTCACCAATGGTCGAGTCACGAGTCCATCAATTTATAGTTGGTCTTATTATGCAATTGTTTCTAGTCCCCACACGATGGCGGTATATCTCCAACTAATTTACTAATCATCACTATCTCAAGTTCTACTCAACCTGTTTTAAACGACTTAATTATTATATAAATGAATGGCAAGTCAGGCTCTCAGCTACTTTTTTGTAATCACCCACTCACATTTTTTTTAATTTTTTTTAATTTATTGCATAGTGAAAACTAAAGGGAGACTTGTCAGAACCTGGCTATGGGATGCAGGGGGGAAAGTGGGAGGGAACAGCGAGAAAACAAATTCAAAGACACAGACTACTTTCTATACTCAAGGGGTGAGAGAGACACATAGCTAGACTGTTGTTTTACTATTAAACTCAATACTAGTATTGTTTACAGTTTTGTACAGCAGTTTGTGTTTCCTAATGGTCGTTACGGGAAAGCAAGTGAGACGCTTCCGCGATGTGTAGCCTATGATCGGAGATGGAGTCGAGCCTGCCTGCCTGTCTGCTCACACTCATCGCTTGCTCCCCCGCAGCTCACCAGTTGATGTAGACTGTGTGTGCCCGGGTGTGGCTGGCCCTTCCCACTGATAAAGAACAGAACCCTCGCTGTTCTCCTAACCCAGTGCTGCTAATTTTCTCCTTATCATAGTCACGAGAAGGAGAATCCAAGTCACCAACGGTCAAATCCCAGACCATGAAACTGCAACACTGCGACCACCACAGATACATAGAAAGCTACATTAGTAATCAATGCACATCCAGCCTACAGAAAGGTAATTGTGTAATTAACTAAGTATACCTGGAATAACCTGTGTGTATGGGCGCACGTCAGCCTCATTAGTGTACAGCAGGACCATTGTCATTGAAGCCCTAGCCTCTATAATTGCGGTGTAATTGGATCACAGACTCGTCATTAACACTATTTGCCCAACGCCTGAGCGTGGCATTCAGTGTGTACGTGTGTTTGTTTTTGCTTAAAGCTCCCCAGTGACCTTCAGCTGTATAACTGTTTAATATCGCACTGTTTAATCATCATCATCATTATTACAATGGGGGTAGTCCTATAGCTTAATACACTGTGTCATTTAGGGGTTGTAGAGGGAGCACGATACATGGGCGACAAGAGAGGTAACACACGAGTCCCCTATTGCTGCTAGTTAACAGGGAAAGGAGTTCATCTGATGGGACACCAGCAAATCAAATCAAATTTATTTATATAGCCCTTCGTACATCAGCTGATATCTCAAAGTGCTGTACAGAAACCCAGCCTAAAACCCCAAACAGCAAGCAATGCAGGTGTAGAAGCACGGTGGCTAGGAAAAACTCCCTAGAGTTTTTATAGTCGGGGAATATAGTCGGGGAACAGGGTCGTATTCATTCGTGCACACCGTAGCAAACCGTTTTGCAAGAGCTTCTTGTTGGACATATTTAGGTTGTCCCTCTCCGTTTCGGTCCGTTTTCTTCCGTCTGGTTTCTTGTGAATACGACCCAGGAGTCGGTGGTAGAGGGTCTCTTCAATCACCACAAGCTGAAAATGTACCTTTTTTTCCCGTCCTTGCTATTCATGTTATTTTGTTACTACATTATAATACATTCAATAACGCTGGCATAATGACAAATACTATCTAGTGCTAAGTGCAAATTCTGGTATTTAGAGGCTTTTGTTGGTAGCTGCATTGCAACCAGTCTGAGAATACGTCTAGTAAGGAACAATATGGTACAGAGAGAAAAGCAACTACTAAGCCTGTAGATTTTTGTACACAAGTCCTGTTCCATTAAGAGTTACAACTTTCAGACACAGGAGACATGCACACACACACACACACACACACCAAACACACGTGTGTAGCATGCTGTCATTCTCAGTATCCCGTTGGCTTTGAGACAAGGGGTGACAGTCTCTCCGATTGGAAATGTCAGGCGCCACCTTAACACTCTCCGCCTTCCGTTTATTATCCCCCTTTTTAATTGTTCATTTGTTACGGCATCCAATTATTCCGCCTCGGCTTCCTCTCTCCGCCGCCTCACATTCCACCTCTTCGCTCGCTAACTCCCTCCCTCTCTCTTCCCCCCTCCCACTCTCCCTCCTCCCTGTCTCTCTCCGTCGGGGCAGTGAGATGAAGCAGGAGCTGGCGGAGGAAGGCAGTAGATGCTCCATCCTCTCCAAGCAGCACCGCTTCAACGAGCACTGCTGTATCCGCTGCTGCTCTCCCTTCACCTTCCTGGTCAACCCCAAGCGCCCGTGTCTGGACTGCCAGTACAACATCTGCAAGACCTGCCGCACCTACAGCAAGCGGGACAAAGCCTGGCTCTGTACCGTCTGCCAGAAGACCAGGTCAGTCTACTACGGTCTGAATCCTGTCTATCTCACTGGAATGAATGAATGAATGGATGGAGAAAGAGAGGGAGGGAGGGAGAGATGGGGACACCGGAGTGAGAGTGGGATGGGGAGACGAGGGGGAAAGACGGGAGGTGTGAGAGAGGGAGAGTAGGGGGGGGGGGGGGGGGGCGAGAGAGGCAGATAGCTGAGTTGGAGACCGGGGAGAGAGGGATGGAGGGAGAGAGAAAGGGCAGGGAGGGAAGAGTGAGTGAGGTGGATACTATACTGCTGTTGCTGTTACTACAGTCTGTCAACGCTGACCAGAGTTAGTTAGAAGAGAAAGAGAGGGAGGGAGAAAGGGAAGAAGGGCAAAAAGGAGCCGGGATGGAGGGGGAGTGAACAGCGCGTCATGCCGGTGTCGGAGAGAGCTCTCGGGATCGAGGGAAAGGACGGGGGGGGGGGGGGTGAGAGAGGGAAGAAAGGTGTTTTTAGATGCTGCAGACAGGTGTTGTCAGTGAATGTCCATGTTGTATGTGTCCGGAGGAGAGACTTCCTGTGTGTGTGTGCGTGCTTGCCGTCGGAACACAGACAAACTCCGACGCCAACATGAAGCTAGACTAACCAGGCTTCACCGTATTGAGCTGCGTTACAATGGGAGGATGATGACCTGAGCTGAGTACTACAGTGTGTTGTGTTATACGGGCTCTACTCTATACTAGGAGCTTGATGAAAACCTGAACACTGCTTTTCGTGGGTGTGTGAACTGGGTGGGTGGAAAGCTGCTTGACTGAGTCTTCACCTAATTGTGTGTAGACTTCATATGATGTGTGTTTTGTTTCATGTCATATGTGTGTGTGTGTGTGTGTGTGTGTGTGTGTGAAAGGGGATATCTAGTCAGTCCCAGAACGAAAAGCATTCAATGGAAATGTGTCTCCCGCATTTAACCCAACCCTTTTGAGTCAGAGGGGTGCAGGGGGCTGCCTTAATCGACGTCCGCTTCAGCATCACACTGTGTTGTGTGTGTGTGTGTGTGTCAGCCTTCTGGGTGGTTTTAGATACATGGATGGAAATGCCTGAAGGATGGTCCGGTCAGTCTTCTCTACCACCTGAGTCCCTGACATGGAAAACTAATGTTTTCCACATCGTACTGTCTATGACAGTGATATCACAGTGTTTGTGTGTGTGATGATGGAACATGCCAAGGCGTGGTATAGAATTAGACACGTAGCTCCAAACTGTGTTTACGAGACAAAACGGTATTTTTTTTATCCATCAGGATGGAGGTTGGTTGGTCTCTCTTTCTCTCTCTCTCGCTCTGTTTCTCACTTCACCCCCCCCCCCTCTCTTTACTCCCCTTGTCACTCCCTCCCTTCCCGTTTTCACTCCCTCCCTCCCGCCATCTTCATCTCCCTCCATCCCCGATCTCTCTCCAACCCCCCTCCACCTCTCTCTCCACCCCCCCTCTACCCCTCCCTCCCCCCTCTACCCCTCCCTCCATCCCACATATCTTTTCACCCCCCTCCCTTTCTCTCCCTCCACCTCCTCCCTCTCTCTCCCTCCACCCCCCCCCTCCCTCCATCTCTCTCCCTCCACCCCCCCCTCCCTCCATCCCCATCTCTCTCCACCCCCCTCCCCATCTCTCTCCATCCCGTATCTCTCTCCATCCCCCCTCTCTCTCTCTCCATCCCTCTCTCTCTCTCCAGCCCCTCCTTCTCCCTCTCTCTCTCCATCCCCTCCTTCTCTCTCTCTCTCCCTCTCTCTCTCTCTCCATCCCCTATCTCTCTCCATCCCCTATCTCTCTCCATCCCCTATCTCTCTCCATCCCCTATCTCTCTCCATCCCTTCTCCCTCTCTCTCTCCTCCTCCCTCTCTCTCTCCATCCCCTCTCTCCATCCCCTATCTCTCTCCATCCCCTATCTCTCTCCATCCCCTATCTCTCTCCACCCTGCCTCTCTCCCCCTCCATCCCCCATCTCTCTCCACCCCCCTCTGTCTCTCCCCCTCCTTCCCCCTCCCTCTCACCCAATCCCTCTCTCCCTCTCTCTCTCCCTCTCTCCCGATCCCTCCCTCTCTCGCTCTCCCTCATCCTTCCTCTCCCTGATACTACCCTAAGGCAAAGGGCTGTAGCTCTCTCCAACTTGTTAGTGAGATGAGTAGAGGCTTTGATGCGTCCAGCTCTTTAATACGCTCATTACTGTTCAGAGTCACTGATGTAAATGATACTAAATGCTATCATAATATCAACAACCATCACGATGGGATGTATATAAAGACTCCACTTTTCATGACCGCATAAGACGGCCTCCATCCCAAATGGCACCCTATTCCCTGTATAGTGCACTCCTTCTGACCAGGGCCCTTAGGCATGTTCTTAAACCGTGTGTCCGCACTAAACACACACGCGAATCAGAGCATCGATTCGATTACGGTCAATCCAATTGCTTGTGTAGCTTAAGCGATTTTTGCCGCCGTGCAATTTCAAAGATCAAAGCCACACTATGCTTTCTTTCTCTGCTCGCAGTACTGTTAGTCTAGCACGGGTGTGAACATTTAGGATGTGGCTATTTCTCACACACTCTTGACAGCAGTCGATGTAGCTATCGTTCGGTATCTATCCTTTCCATTATCTTCAACAAGGACAAGAGCGTCCATCGTTCCCCACTGTCTGGTGAATTATCACACTGATATACTACAGTCAACTGTAACAAACTACTACCATAAAAATCCCCTACTATTTCATCACCTGATATCAGGCCATCAGATCTGGGTTTTTGGCGGTTGGCTAGTGACTGCCGCTGTGGGCTGCTTATATTTCTCCTCCCCATTAGCGCGGTACTGTGGTGTATCGCTGGAGGTGTTGGACAGACTGTATGTGTGGAACAGCCTGTCCGTGTGGCTGGCTGTCTTCTGGACTGCACGTCAGCCTCACAGAAAGCAGAAGGGTGTATGAAATGGAGCTCTGCCAAACTGTTTCAGGGCTTCAAAATGTTAGGGCTTTTTTAATTTGAAAACCCACATTGCAGTATTTACACAGTAGCTATTTCTCTCCTGATAAAATCAATTCGTAATGTGGTTTGAGTTATCAAAACATACTGGTTGATTTACACCAAATTATGATTTTGCATCGCTTCAAAAGCATGATCTGTACACAGTTTCTGCTCGTCCTACAGGTATGTGCATCAGAATAATACCCAGACTTCATTTTGGCTGCAATTGCCTCCACCAGGGTCGTATTCCTTGGTGCACACAGTAGCAAAACGTTTTTTCAACGGAAAACCGAAACAAGTGTTTCATATTGGACAGGTTCAGATAGATCCTCCCATGTTTCACTCCGTTTCCTTAGGGCTCCCGAGTAGCACGGCGGTCTAAGGCACTGCACCTCAGGGTTAGCGGCGTCACTACAGACACCCTGGTTCGAATCCAGGCTGTGTCGCAACCGGCCGTGATTGGGAGTCCCATAGGGCGGCGCACAATTGGCCCATCGTCGTCCGGGTTTGGCCGGTGTAGGCCGTCATTGTAAATCCGATTTTGTTCTTAACTGACTTGCCTAGTTAAATAAAGGTGACGTTCTTCCGTTTGGTGCCGAATAACTACGACCCAGGTAGAGATGTACTGTAGCTGAGACATAGATGGTGTCAGGCAGGTATGTGTGCTAACGGGATGAGCCAGGTAATCAGATTGATGCTAGCTTCTTCTCCTGTGGATCTTCACTGTAGTGACAGGCCCGTCACACTATCTGCCTGTAAGTCCCTGAACTCACACACACTAGTATACGCACACGTACTCACACACACACACACACACACACACACACACACACACACACACACACACACACACACACACACACACACACACACACACACACACACACACATACACATATGCCCCTACCAGTCCTCAGTGAGCAGGTGCATTGAGCGTCCCAAGCGTGACCGTGTCTAGTCTGGTTATATTAACCATGCGGTCCATCCCTCGGTTCATACGCACGCACGAACACACACACACACACACACACACACACACACACACACACACACACACACACACACACACACACACACACACACACACACAGACACGGTGGTTGACTGGCCAGAGAAGTTTCTGTCTTTCTAATGAGAAATACAGACACACGTCCTCACTGTCTGGGAAGCCTTTTCCTCCCTAGAGTCACAGACACACAGACTTCTACTGAAAATGGCAGAGAGAGCGAGAGAGAGATGTAGAAAGAGAGAGAGAGGCTGGTGTCATGACAGCAAGTGATGCAAAGCCACAAACTGCCTCCCCGTTCTCCAGCAGAGCAGACACTCTGGCGAATTAATATGAAATCCTCTTTGTATTTTTTCCCCCCCTCCCTCTGAAGTTGCCACGTGCTGCTCTCCCCACATCCATCTGTGCGATGAAGTCACCGCTCTCTCCACATTTGCATTTGACCCGTGTTTCCCGCTCTCAATCGGACTAGATGGACCCACTCTGCGTCACTCTGAAGAGTAGACTGCGCTGAATGGAGAGTGTGGGTTTAGGGGGGGGGGGGTGTACAAAGACATGACGTTTCTGAATATTGTCATTAGGATATGGATTGCGTGATGTCGTCCTAAAGCAGCCATGCAGATGTATGTGTGTGGAAGAGATGCATTATGGGATCTACCGTAGCATGCAGACAGGCACGCGCATCTTTGCGATGAGCGAACGAACCGCTGATGTGATTTGGTTTAATCTAATGGAGAAGGACTTCCTCGGAGACTAACGGAAGTTGACAGACCGGCTACTTCCGAAGTTGCACCCTCTTCCCTACGTGTAGTGCACTGCTTGTCAAAAGTAGTGCGCGAAATGGCGAATGGGGTGCCATTTGGGAGACAAGCAGGCGGTCTAGCTAGTTGAGAGCAGACTCTCTCCGCTCAAATGTAATCATGTCCTTCTCCACAGCCCCAGCATCGTCCCCAGTACCCATCTTTAAGGCCACGTTTTTCCCCCCCGTATAGCTGTGTTAAATGATGTCTGGGCGGGGGGGGAGTAGATAACAGACTGTTCATCGCCTGGGTGTGTGTGTGTGTGTGTGTGTGTGTGCATGTTTTGTGTGGGTGTATTCAAGTGTGTATGTTGTACTGACCTGAGCAGTTGCAGTCTTTCTATCTATTGAGATGGAAGCAGAGCGAGGGGTGGGGGGGTAGGGAGATGTGGCATTGTGCTGTGAGCTGGGGGTAGGTTCAGAGACTCACTCTATTTCCTTTCCCAGGAAGCTTTTAGTCAATTGAAACGGTTCGGGCCAATTGCAGAGTGGAGCTGAACACTATACCTGCAGCCTCAGTCCACTTGAGTTAGAGCAGTAATTATCTCCTCCTCTCTCTCTCTCTCTCCCTTTCCCGTTCCTCATCTCTCTCTCTTTCTCACTCTCTCTCTATTTCCTCAGCTTTCTCTTGCTCGCGCTCTTTCCTCATCTCTCGCCATCTCCCTCTTTCCTCATCTCTTTCTCTCGCTGTCGTCCTCCCTCTTTATCACCGCCTCTCCCTAGGCTTCTCTCCTTCAGACTCTCCCTGTCTGACATGGTAGCCATTGACCAGAGAAGACGGTGGAGTTGCCAGCGCTCGTTTAGGACACAGTTAACAGCCCGTCCTTCAGAAATGGAAACAGCCTAGTTCACAGACCTTGTAACATTTTGATTTGAGTTCGTGCAGGAGCTTCCTCAAAACTGATTACGGCTGAACGCTCTAGCCGAGAGACAATCTTCCTGTCTGTGTGTGTGTGTGTGTGTGAGTCAGGTGTATACGTGTGCGTGCTCTCTGTCCTCCCTGCAGTTCTCGTGACTGTCGCTCCGTTGGCCCCATGTGTTCTATCAGAGTCTCTCTGTAGGGGCTCAGGTGTGTGTCAGGAGCAGGTGATAACCCGCTGCTGTTACTACTGCCAGCCAAACAGGCATCCATCCGCTCTGGCAGGTGCCAAGCCAGTGTGTGTGTGTGTCTGCTTCTGCGTGTGTTGTTTTTGGGTTTGCAGTGTGTCCGCGCTGTGTGTGGTTGTGTCACCTTGCAGAGATGCCTGACTCATTGTTGTGGGATAATATAGTGGTGCCATGGTTTCTCTGTCAGTCTGCAGGCCTCCCTGGTGTCTGTGTGTGTGTGACAGAGTGGAACCCAGAGAGTCAAGCCTCTGCCACTCACGGCTGTGGCCCCAACTCCATTGTGGCTCCTGTTGTGCCGCCGGTTTCACCAAATCAGCATGGCGAGTCAGGAAACCGAGTCAGACAACATCGTGTCTGCACTTGTGCTGTGTGCTCTGACGCCCGTTGTGTGTCCTCAGGTGACTTCAGTTGTATTAGTTCTGCACAGTGAATTAGGAAACTGGCTGCCATATTGGAGCTCTCCACGTGAAAGGGCACTTTCAGATGGTTCAGTCTGTGCTGCGGCTGGGCCTCCCTGTTCACACACAGGCGATTGGGAATCTCGTGATTCTTAAATCAGTTTACGGGATACCAGGACGACCGCTAAGCCCTTGTTGTGTTATGGGTTAATGGGAAATGATTTTAACTTGTTTTGCCTCACAGTAAAACAAGTACAATTTCTACAATTTACACAATTTTACCAGAATAACACTAGTGCTTACACCCCAAAAAAGACAGGAAGAGGACCTAGTCCTTCTGGAAAAACTGCATAAATGTGCTCCCAGCCCACGTATAGTATTGGCCTTCCAGTTTGCTTTATATGTGATCTGTACTAGTGTTGGCATCAGAGTCTTTTGGTCTCTCTCCAACCCCAGAGTGCTGTATCTCATATCCTGCTGCCGTGCTGATCGGCCCGCTGAAGTCTGTCTCCAGGTGATTCAACCGCGCTGTGATTGGCAGATCAATGGCTCGGCTCTCCACCTCTTCTCCTGCTCCTCTTGTTTTTGCACTGGGAGGTCTTTGATACGACTTGTGCAATTACTCCTCTCTCTCATGTAGTCTCATCGCGCTCTCTCTCTTTCATTTGTGTTCTCACTTTCTCTCTCTCTCTCTCCCTCTCTCTCATATTCCTCTCTGATAAATAGCAAGCAGGGAGGGAATCCTGAGGTGCTGCTGGGTTAGAAATATCTCTCTCACTCTCGCTCCTTTTTTGTCCCTCCCTCCCTCCCTCCCTCCCTCCCTCCCTGGCTCCCTCCCTGGCTCCCTCCCTCCCTGGCTCCCTCCCTGGCTCCCTCCCTGGCTCCCTCCCTGGCTCCCTCGCTCCCTCCCTCCCTCCCTGGCTCGTTCAGCACTCTTCCTGAGGGCAAGGCGGTTCCATCTGATCCTGTGCCACAGCGTGCTCTCCTGCGCACAACCCAAAATGAGATATTGACACCTCGGCATTCGTATTCACCACGCATTCCCTCCCTCCTGCCCCGAGAGACCCCTTTGAAGAAGGAGAGAGCCAGGGAGAGTAGAGAAAGAGCTGGAGGGGGTAGGGAGAGAGAGGTAAAGATAAGGAGCGAGAGAGTGGGTTGGAGAGGGAGTGAGGGAGACAGAGGAGGGTAAAGGCAGGAGTTGATCCCCTTCCAATGCAAACGTTTCCATAATTGCATAAATCCCTTCCCTCGTCACCACAATGCAGCAGTTATATTAGAATAGGATAATTAGTATTCGCTCTCCCTGCTGCACTTGGGCATGCCGATAGAGCGTTCGATTTGCCTGTTCCGGGGGCAAGGAGACCAAATAGATAGACATTTTATTTAACGAGGACAACTGCGTGCCGTTGGTTGTAATGTCATCACCTCTTGAAGAGCTTAGTCAGAACTACACGTTACCGATTATTCCATGCAAAACAATTGCGCACATTTAGCTCGATCATCACAGCAAGTACCTGCATGCTTTTCATGATCAGTAGGCTAAACATCAATTGATCATGTCATTTTCAGATACGCCTCACCATATCGCTCAATAGCAGTCACCATTAATTGGATATGTCAGTGATATAAAAGTAATCTATGCTGTACTTTACAAGTATGGGTGGTTTAGGTTCATTTTCCATCTTTTGTGCGCACTGCCTGTCAAGCAGCAGAAGGGCGCATTTGCCGTGGTACAGTTAGCTGATAATGTTTACCTTACAAACTACTGGTGGAAATGTTGTACAGTTGGCCAAACGTATAGCGGTAAAGTAGACCTAATGTAGGCCTACCTAGCGAAGTTAGCTAACATTATCCCCTTTTCATCATCGTTTTTAAGAAAATGTTTAATCACGATTGCTGTTGACAAACACGATAGGCTACATTGATTGACGGGCCACGTCATATTGGCTAGCTAGCTAATAACAGATCATGTCAATATGGCTGGTTAACAAGCTAACTTTCAGGGGGTAAACTAGATGGCTATATCCAAATATTGTTTGATTTGCTTTCCATCTATAGTGGTGATGACGGTAGTCCGACTGACAACTTTACCTGGACGAGGACCTGCCGATGTCAAGCTCTTTCCAAAAGCCTCATCTCTGATGAAGAAAGCTACATGATGTTGTTTGCTTAGCTAGCTAGCCACACACCACATGGAAAGCCTACCCTCACATATCTGGAATTGCATGATGTTTGCTGGTCATGAAAAGCATGCAGTTACTTGCTGTATAACTCTGATGATGATAATGCTCAATGTGCGCAATTGTTTTGCATGGAATAATTAGACATTTGTAGTTCTGACTATGCTCAATAGGATATTAAAACCAAATCATTATAACATTTTTTTAACAATCCCTTGAAACAGGACATAGTTGTCAATGGAGCCAAATCGAACGTATTGTGACGTTTTATTGAAAATGACCTAAAGCGTACAGAGAGACCTTGTGGCCGTTTTTGTCATCTTACAATTTTGTCATTTTTCAGTTGACTGAATTGGGTAAATACCTAGAAATTCTAGTTCTGTGGCTAATAGTGTGTTTCCACACTCGAGATGCACCTCTATCTCACACACACACATATTAGGACAGACACATACGCACAGAGCGGGTCAGAGAAATGCAGCATACACACTCATGGATTATTGTTTTTTCTTGGAAAGTGAGGCATTGTAAATTAGCATAGCAATTAGCGCTATATGCTAATGCTGATATCCCACTGTCCCAGGTGTGTGTGAGTTCTGAGACCCTTTAATTGCTGTTTATTTTAATCTCCCTCTCCCCTCTTTCACTCATCTCTCTCTCACCCTCTCTCCTTCTTCTCTCTCTCTCACCCTGATGCATATCAATGATTCTGCACCGCTCCAGGTTTGCGTCTCATCTTGGCTCCACTTCCATTTCTCACCGCTTTGTTTGTGTGTGTGTGTGTGTGTGTGTGTGTGTGTGTGTGTGTGTGTGTGTGTGTGTGTGTGTGTGTGTGTGTGTGTGTGTGTGTGTGTGTGTGTGTGTGTGTGTGTGTGTGTGTGTGTGTCAAACAGCATGGCTGCACCTGTATATCAGTCCGGGGTGATATAACCACACGTTCACCTGTCCTTAGGCTACGTACTGCCCAAGCTTGGCTGCAGATTCACAACAACTACTACTGCACAATATTCAGTTCTCTACTGCTAGCTGTATCTTAGTTCTCACTGCTGGCACCCAGTCAGTTTTGAAGCTCTGTCGGTGAACAGATTTGTCACTGGAGACTGCCTGACTGCGGTGTAAAAACCCCTCCCAGGCTAACGCTAGCTTAGCGCCAGTTAACACTCAGCACACACATGCTCCCCTCCAATTTTGTCCCGCTGTTGTTTTCGGGTTTTGCTTTCTAACGGTATGCAGGCAGCAGAAGATTTCTGGGCGTCCTCTATTTGCAAGTGAAATTGATTTCATAATTGTTCACACCCAGCTGCACATGTTTATTCATCGTCGAGTCCACGGGGCCATTTGGTGGTTAGCGACATGAGGCTTCCCCTTGCCTCCCTAATAAATCACCCACCGTGCTGTATTTCAATCCCCTCTTCCCCACAGATAGGCCTATGGCATTACTATTGTTGATCTTTGACCCCAAGCAATCAGCTGGAGTGGGTTTTCACATTAGACTACTGTATATGTGGTTTCTCATCTTTCAATGGAGGGAATGTATCCCAGCCCAAACCCATGCAGAAGTAATGTTTGAATCATAGCAAAAAATCAAAAATCAAATAAACTGTAGTGATGTAAAATCCCTATAAAATCTGACCATATTGAATTGGATTGCTAACAGAAGGCTTGACGCCTACAAGTGCCTTCTAGTGTGTAATTTCCACCTGCAGAGCAGTTGCTTATTCATTGTGTTGTTTATGCGCTCTCCAGTCCCATCTAAACACATTTAGGGTGTGTCTCAAATCGCACCCTATTCCCTATAAAGAGCACTATTTTTTGACCAGGGACCGTAGAGGGGCTATGGTTAAAAGTAGTGCACCACATAGGGAATAGGGTGCCATTTGGCACACAAACCTTAGTATTGAACATTCCTGAAGTTGGAGGGAATCACCATGGACGCCTATTGCACATGCTCAGATGGTCACCAATAGCGATCAGTGCAATTTATACCAGAACAGAATCTTACAGCTCTTCCCCCTATGACTACTATTACTCAATTTTACCACGTTTACATGAATGATGCAGAGGGGTCTATTCATCTGCCCTTTTGGATGGGAACTTTGGTGATCGAATCCCCACATTTCACACACAGCTAGAACAGAGTTTTAAAAAGATGTGTAGATACAGGACCATCACAGGATTCGGGCATTAACCCCATAGGAGCCTTTTTCCAATATACCCCTCAATGGGTTCTTATTGGAGCAAGTTCGCATGAACATACCTGTATGCAATAATATTATAAACTGGGTGGTTCAAGCCCTGGATGCTGATTGGCTGACAGCCGTGGTATATGACAAAACATTTATTTTTACTGTATTTTTACTTGATCTTGGAGGGCTGGTGGCCTGGCAGTTGGGAGCTTGGGCCGATGGCTGATAAGTTGCTGGTTCGGGTCCCCGTTTTTGACCTTGTGGGAGATCTGTCGATGTGCCGTTGAGTACGGAGTTGACCCTGGTTGCTTCAGTGGGTCGCTCTGGATGGGAGTCTGTTAGATGACTGAATTGAATGTAAATGTTGAGCGGCTTCACTGCAAGTAGACTGTATGTTTTAATATTCCATAAAAAAACATATAATTTTAATATAATTCATCCAAGGTAGAAGCTGATTAAACTGCATGATCGTTACACAGGTGCACCTTGTGCTGTAGATAATAAAAGGCCACTCTAAAATGTGCAGTTTTGTCACACAACACAATGCCACAGATGTCTCAAGTTTTGAGGGAGCGTGCAATTGGTGTACTGACTACAGGAATGTCCACCAGAGCTGTTGCCAGATAATTAAATGTGCATTTCTCTACCATAAGCCGCCTCCAACATCATTTTAGAGAATTTGGCAGTACGTCCAACCGGCCTCAAAACCGCAGACCATGTGTAACCACTCCAGTACAGGACCTCCACATTAGGCTTCTTCACCTGTGGGATCGTCTGAGACCAGCCACCCTTACAGATGATGAAGCTGAAGAGTATTTCTGTCTGTAATAAAGCCCTTTTGTGGGGAAAAAACTATTCTTATTGGCTGGGCCTGGCTCCCCAGTGGGAACTGTGGGGGGATCTATTATTGTAGAATAATAGTGAGGACATCAAAACTATGAAATAACACATAGAATCATGTAGTAACCAAAAAAGTGTTGAACAAATCAAAAAATATTTTAGATTCTTCAAAGTAGGCACCCTGTGCCTTGATGACAGCTTTGCACACACTTGGTATTCTCTCAACCAGCTTCACCTGGATTGTTTTTCCAACAGTATTAAAGGAGTTCCCACAAATGCTGAGCACTTGTTGGCTTCTTTTCCTTCACTCTGCGGTCCAACTCATCCCAAACCATCTCAATTGGGTTGAGGTCGGGTGATTGTGGAGGCCAGGTCATCTGATGCAGTACTCCATCACTCTCCTTCTTGGTCAAATAGCCCTTACACAGCCTGGGGGTGTGTTGGGTTATTGTCCTGTTGAAAAACAAATGATAGTCGCTCTAAGCGCAAACCAGATGGGATGGCATGTCAAAACAGAATGCGGTGGTAGGCATGCTGGTTATGTGTGCCTTGAATTCTAAATAAATCACAGACAATGTCACCAGCAAAGTCCCCCACACCATCACACCACCTCCAGGCTTCACGGTGGGAACCACACATGCGGAAAGCATCCGTTCACCTACTCTGCGTCTCACAAAGACACGGTGGTTGGAACCAAACATCTCAAATTTGGACTCATCAGAACAAAGGACAGATTTCCACTGGTCTAATGTCTATTGCTCGTGTGTCTTGGGCCAAGAAAGTCTCTTCTTATTATTGGTGTCCTTTAGTAGTGGTTTCTTTGCAGCAATTCGACCATGAAGGCCTGATTCAAACCGTCTCCTCTGAACAGGTGATGTTGAGTTGTGTCTGTTACTTGAACTCTGTGAAGCATTTATTTGGGATGCAATTTCTGAGGCTGGTAGCTCTAATGAACTTATCCTTTGCAGCAGAGGTAACTCTGGGTCTTCCTTTCCTGTGGCTGTCCTCATTAGAGCCAGTTATCATAGCGCTTGATGGTTTTTGCGACTGCACTTGAAGACACTTTCAAAGTTCTTCAAATCTTCCTCATTGACTGACCTTCATGTCTAAAAGTAATGATGGACTGTCGTTTCTCTGCTTATTTGAGCTGTTCTTGACATAATTTGGACTTAGCCTTATTTGGTAAAAGACCATCTTCTGTATACCACCCCTACCTTGTCACAACCAAATGCATTCCAGGTGACTACCTCATGAAGATGGTTGAGGGAATGCCAAGAGTGTGCAAAGCTGTCATCAAGGCAAAGGGTGGCTACTTTGAAGAATCTCAAATATAAAATACATTTTGATTTGTTTAACACTTTTTTGGTTACTACATGATTCCATATGTGTTATTTCATAGTTTTGATGTCTTCACTATTATTCTACAATGTAACAAATAGTAAAAATAAAGAAAAACCCTGGAATGAGTAGGTGTGTCCAAACCTTTGACTGGTACTGTATATCTGGCACACCTGGCTAATTTGGATGTGAATTCTCCATCACCACAACCATTTTAAGGTGTTATTGGACATACTACAATTATATTTCTTACAGGTATGGTCATGTGAAATTGATGAAATACGATCTTATTGAGTTGTTTGGCAGCCATATTGGAAAAAGGCTTCTGTGTGGTTTATGTATTCTGTAATGGTCCTGTGTCTACAAATCTTTTTATAACCCTGTTATAGCTGTGCGTGTGAAATGTAGTGCCTCTATTGCCAAAGATGCAATCCAAAAACATAGCTGCCCCATTACTTGGACTTCAATGGCTAAGCTTCCAGCGTTCTAATGTCAATGGCACAATTTTGTTAAATAGTTGTACCTGGTGTCTTCAAAGTTGTTTTAAATTATGTATCATTTGAAAGGTACAGTAATTTCATGACCTTTCAGAACCACTTGTCAAACCAAGTTTAAAATGTTTCAGGGTTTCATTTTTAAAGTAATTTATACAGATAATTCTGAAGTGTACCATAGAGGTCAAAGTAATGTTGACTTGAGCATTCTTGAAAATGAGTCTGACTAATATCTGAGAACCTCAGCTTTCCAATGATATATGTTTAAGGAGTATACGTGAGCAGTGACTGACATTGTTTGTCATAGGGTAAAATCCCTATGGAGAGAATGTGTGGATGGAGGGATGAAAGGCAGTGTAGTAACACAGAGACTCTAGGGACATTTGATTGCTGCTGCGTTCTTGGCCAGTCCTCCCTTGCAAAAAAGACTCTGTGCCTCAATGGGTTTTTCCTGGTTAAATAAAGTTTTTAAATAAAAAAAAATCCATGAGACATCGTCACCCCAATTGAGCACGACAGCAAAATTTGGAGGTCTGGCTCATGGACTAACACACACACAAGCTATTTTCCATATATCTCAGTTTACCACAATCCTCCTCCCAAACATCCTTTTTTTGTTAATCTGTCACGGTTTATAACAGGATTAAACTACATGTTTGCCTCTTGGAATGCAACCGTACGAAATGGAGTGGAATGTAATTGTCAGGTTTGCAAATGGTCGCCTAGTGCCTGCATAACTTCATTCTGAGTTGTCCTTGTCCTGCTCTCAAACAGATCTGGTGTTTGCCCAGCCAATCTTCCTATCCTATTATAGAAATAATTTGAGTGGGCGATTTTCTCGGTTTGTGTGCATGGATGCTGTCCCTCCATCTGTCTCTCCTGTGGCCCTCTCTGAGATGGGACAGAATGCACAGACAGCCAGCCACAGGGACTCTAGTGAGGGAGAGAGAGGCAGAGAGAGAGCGAGCTCATCAGCGACGAGAGGGAGCGCACGAAACATCTACATAAACGTACATGCACGGGATGTCTTTTGAGACGTGAATTCTCTCTCAGAAGGCCTGTGTTTACAGAGACAAGGAAGGGGAGGATGCATGTGTAATCTCAACCGGGACTTCCTAATGGTGATTCGACCATATATGGAACACTGCTCCATTTGGAGAGAGAAAGAGAGCGAGAGAGAGAAATATGGATGGTATCTACAGCTTGGCTGGTGCGGTCATTGATCCATCCTCGTCTGTCTCTCCCAGTCTGTTTATTGACTGAGCTGAGTGAGTAGTGAATGAACCAGGCTTGGCTATGGACTGGCAGATAGGCTTGCATCCCAAATGACACCCCTATTCCCTACATAGTACACTATGGGCTCTGGTCAAATGTAGTGCACTATATTGGGATTAGGGTGTCATTTGGGATGCAGGCAGAGATGTGTCTCTGAGCATACAGGCCATGCCAGAACAGACTCAGCCCCTGTGGGCATAGATGCGCAATCATATATACACACACACACACACACACACACACACTAGCAGCCATTCGCTGCTTGTCAGAACAGCTCAGGACATGGGCCAAGCAGACTGACGAGTTAGGTCTCTGTGACTGACTGCTGTCTTGTGGACGAGTTAGAGCCAGACAGGAAATAGAATGAGTCCACTCTATATCTCTATCTGACACAGGCTGCATCCCAAATTACACCCTGTTCCCTGTTTAGTGCACTACTTTTGCCCATGGCCCATAGGAAATAAGGTGACATTTGGGACATACACACAGATAACATTGGAGCTGGAATTCACTGTCCATGTTGTATCAATTATCATAAACTGGGTGCTTCGAGCCCTGAATGCTGATTGTCCAAAAGCCGTGGTATATCAGACAGTATACCACGGGTATTACAAAACATTAAATTTTTACTGCTCTAATTGTGTTGGTAACCAGTTTATAATTGCAATAAGGCACCTCAGGGCTTTGTGGTATATGGCCAATATACCACGGCTAAGGGCTGTGTCCTGGCACGTCGTGTGTAAGAACAGCCCTTAGCTGTGGTATATTGGCCATATACCACACCCCCTCTGGCCTTACTGCTTAAATATACATATTATTTTTTGCTTATTCATATACTGCAGCTATATAATGCAGAACTCCAGAGACTTCCGTTTTGTGGTCAGTTGCCAGTGCCTTTTTATTGCGATTCTATTTCCCAAAGAATATGTAGTTAATATGCACCCAGATCTGTTCCACTGCCAAGGGAGATAGTTTGTGATCATGCAGAGGGAGGAGGAGAGAGTTACCGAGAGAGAGGGAGGGAAGGAGGGAGCAAATAAGAGAGACAGGGAGTGAGAGAGTGGAAAGAGAGGCAGGGAACGACAGAGAGGGAGAAATTGTCCCCGTAGTGTTTTTGGCTTGTGGCTTGCGTTGTGTGTATAACTTGAAGGAAAGTGAACCCGAGGGACTCGGGAAGCTACAGTAGGTGCTTGTTTGGGAGAAGCGGCCATTTGTTGGTTTCTTAATTGGCAGGGCTGCAGTGACATGCCTGAGCTAATGGGCCTATTTTTGGCAATGCCTCCTCATGTAAAATGCACTCAAATGACTGGAGAATGTGGGCTTAGGGTGACAAGCGTCGAGGAATTATTCTGATGGGAAAAAGACACACACACACACACACACACACACACACACACATACATACATACATTACATCTCTATTCATTCCTATTATAGATATGCTTTTATGAGTAATCCATCCACACACACACACACACACACACACACACACACTGGAGTCTTTCTCTGTGAGCTAGTCCATTGAGGGAGTATTAAAGTCTTCTAAGACTGGACCAGAGAAAACACACTCGTCTCTGCAGGGCACGGCTATTCACTGTGTGTTGGTGGAGCAGCTCAATACGACTGAAGCTGGAAAAAGCTGCTTTGTTATTAAGAGGGAGCCGCGAGCTGCGAGAGAGGATTGTTTAAAGCACAGCTGAGTGCTTTTCTGTGTGTGTGTGTGTGGACATGAGCCACAGTACAATAGCTTATGATTTACACTTCTATATCCCGCACTGACCATGTAACATGAACACAATGATAATCATTTTTGTTGAGAAATTACATCGATACACTAACACACTGTCGGTGTATGGAACGTGTGAAACATCTGGAAATAAAGTGTTTTTCCGTTTGATACATTGCGCTACCGGCAGTATGCAGACATATTTACAACCCTGATTGTGGTGGGTTTGATCCCCGCCTCATCTTTTCTGACTTTCTCTTCTCCTGGCCTGTTTTACCCATTTTGTTTCTACATTGTCTAAATTAATCTTGAGAAAAACACTATAGGATTCTAAAATCAGTGGGGTGGTTTCTAACTGGGATAGATAGCATCCCTGACACCCCACAGCTGTTTTGAAGGACATTCCCTCTCTGCGACACAGGAAGCCACACAGGAAATTCACTGACAGCTACCCATCATGCCCTTGGGCTTCAGGAGGCAGTGCTCCACTTCCTACATCTGTTTGATTTGACTCTCCTGCTCTGTTTTAGAGTCATCTAAACGGTGATGGGATGCTGCCAAGTGATCTGGCCAGATCTCAGAGTTTGAAGGAGTTTAGCCTTGGATGCTCTGATAGTGGATGATTCACCTGATTCATTTCTGGGGCTGCCTCACATCTAGGATGCGCATAATCCCCTAGATGTTCCCTTTCTGGTAAGAAACCACTTTTGGCCCGACAGGCCGACCAGCTGGCTGGCTTGTCAGGCAAAGGCTTGCCTTCCAAGGGAAAATATAAGTGGTTTGTTACCCGCGGAGTGAGCGAGGGCAGAGGAAGATCACTTGACTGAACTTTAGGTGAAAGATAGCTAGCTTCTGCGGCCACTCTTTCTCTCTCACTCTCTTTCTCTCTCTATCCATTTGAACATCTGTCCGCATGGATTACACACACTGGGAATTATGGCAGCGGTGAAAAGAGGCTTAAAGAACAGGAGAGCTGAGGAGAAACAAGAGGAACAAATGTCCCATGCATCAGGGGTGTGTGATATTATCCCCATGACCTCTGTCCCTGTCTCTCTCTCTCTCTCTCTGTCTCTCTCTCTGTCTCTGTCTCTCTCTCTCTCTGTCTCTCTGTCTCTGTCTCTTTCTGCCTCCCTCCCTCTCTCTGTCTCCCTCTCCCTCTCCTTCTCCCTCTCCTTCTCTCCTCTGGCTGTCATGTTAGCTCCCTGTGTTCACCAGGCTCTTACAATTGGAGCCAAAATGTCACCTTCAGTATGCACAGTTTTCCCCTCTCTGAAGGGGACATTACGTGTCTACACGGTAGGTACCAGTATATGCTATCCCCCACTGTATGTCCTACAGAAGGTGCCATTGCATCAAAGCATTGGGCTTGTTGTTGGTTTGTCCTTATCACATTTCCCAGAGACCGTATATAACATAATTAATTTAACATATCTAATTTCCACATGTCACGGTTCTCTCTCCTGAGGATCCTGAATCTTGCCTTTTCAACCTGGCAGTTATGTAATCTCAGATCCGTTTATTTTCAGCCAGTATTACATTTACCGGCTAAGGTGTTTGGTTTCAGTAAGAGGATAGCCATTTTATAACAAAACAACGGTGCCCTACCAAGCAAAAGAGCAGTAACTGCTCATAGAGTGAAACTGAGGAAAAATTACTGACTTAAAAAAATATATATATATTAATTCAAATGGATTCATTGGAGATGTGGTGTTACTATGAGGTCATTTTTTTATTCATATTGACCCTGACCTCTGACATGACCTTTGACCCTAGACGGCAGTTACTGCCTTCTTGCTTGGTACACCCACTGAAATACGTTTCCATGACAATTCTTTTTTTTTTTTTACACAATGTTGTGTTAATATATGGCTTTCAGTGTCATATAGTTTGATACACTGACAGCCATATATGAAATAAAACCAAGGTAAACAGACACTGCAGCCCAAAGCTCAGGGAAACCAAGGTAAAAGACAGTAACTGACGTGAGTGAAGGCAAGTTAAGTGCCTTTTTCCTTGGTTTCACTATAACTTTCTGCAGTTACTGTAAACATGACCCCCCCCCCCCCCCCCCCATTTTTTCCATAACACGACACAATTGAGGCAGGGTATTTGCCCACGTGATGAAGCATGTATAAAATGTCAATAACAGTTACTGCTCTTTTGCTTGGTTGGGCAGAATAGATTTCCACCGCTTGAGTGACATTGCTCTACAGGTTCAATGCGAGGTCCGAGACGGTTATGCAGGGTTCTTCAACCTTGCCTTGCCCAGGGACCACCGTCAAGTCAAACCGGCCGCCCAGGGACCTCACCACATGATTGGAATTGGACTAGTCTGCTGTATTAACAGCGTGTCCGTGCTATCTCTTCTGTAATGTGTTAGGAGTGGCCATTCATTTGTTTACACCCTCACCCCCCCCTGTCTCTTCCAGCTTCTGCTGTGCTCGCCTCATTAGATGTCATAGCTCTAAACAAGGCTAGCGTAGCTCGCGGCTACCATTAGCCACACACTCCGGTTGGCCGCGTGCTGAACAAATGGGACGAGGCAACGGAGAATGTTGCTGCCGTACATCTTCCTTTCACAATTTTGTCTCCGTTCTGCGCCGCTTGCTTCATTCGGATGCTAGCTACGCACACACACACACACACAGGCATGTAAACGTACACACACCCTAAATACAGACACCTCTCTCACAATCCCATACACTGTCCAGCCTCTCCCAGACCAGTTGTGATAGGTACTTTGGAAGGAGGTTTTTGGTCTTCTATAATCCCATTCATATTAACCCCCCCCTTCTCTTCTTTATCTCAGAACTCTCTCATTTCATTTTAAGTGTCTTGATCTAAAGTTCGGATTGGGCCCAATATGAACAGTCTGTCCTGTGCTGCATCCCAAATAGCACCCTATTCCCAACATAGGGCACTACTTTTGGCGAGAGCCCTATGGGCCCAGGTGGGGAAAAGTAGTGCACTATGTAGGGAACCGGGTGCCATTTGGGGTGCGGACCCTGGGCTCTCTCAGCTGCTGCCATGGCCATTTGCAGTGCTAGGGGGTCTAGGGGAAGGAAGGAGAGAGAGAAGATGAACATTTGGGCGAGAGAATTGCCTAGCGGTGCCTGAGCAGAAGTGAGGATGTGCTGCTCCTATATTTAGACTTTTAAGTCACAAGTGAGTTAAGTTAGCAAGACGGAACACCCTGGACCCTCTAAACTGGCCAGGGGGTGTGTGGGTGGGTGGGTGTGTGTGTGTGCGCGCATGCGTGCTCATGTATACAGACACACACACACATAGGTCAGAGTTCAGCTGCTAGAGGGGCTCAGTGCTGTTCCAGTCTGCCTCTTCACCATGCTTTATTTACATCGAGGGGCAGAATAACACTTGAAACGTCTTAGATTGCATCTAAGGATGGCCTAAATGTGATGGCCTTTAAAATAGGCCATGCCACTGCTTGTGATGACTTAGCATGCATTCCTTTATTCGGGGTGAGGTTGAGCTGTCGATCGTCTGTCAGTGTCTGTGTGGTTTCCATTCAGACAGGGAGTGGCTCATACTGCTTGTCTATGTCTCTTAACACAAACACACACACACACAGTAAAAATAAAGAAATGGCTTTTAAATACTTCTCCCATCTTCCGACCGGACCTCCTGATGTGTTGGTTTAGAGCCAAACGATATTACATAAGGCTTTACATGATTCAGACATTTGCAGGACTTATTTTTGTTTGTGAAAGCAATAGTCTGATGGTGACGGGTTTTGACCTTTTTCTGTTGTGCCGCGCTCATAACCGCCCGGTTATGATTCCAATCACAGTAACCATATGTCTGCTCAATTGTAGGTTAGTGTGGTTGTAAATGGAATTGGTTTTATTGAATTCCATTTCCACCCAAACGTTTAGATCTCTGTGTAACATTTCTTGTAAAGTTTTCTGTAATCTTTGTTTGAAAGATGAAGGGTGGTTCCCACACAAAAAGCTAACTTTTTTTTATCAACTCAAAATATTTGTATGAACATAAGATTCAACAACTGAGACATAAATTGAACAAGTTCCACAGACATGTGACTAACAGAAATGAAATAATGTGTCCCTGAACAAAGGGTGGGGGGGTCAAAATCAAAAGCAACAGGCAGTATCTGGTGTGGCCAGTGGCTGCATTAAGTACTGCAGTGTGTCTCCTTCTCATGGACTGCACCAGATTTGCCAGTTCTTGCTGTGAGATGTTACCCCGCTCTTCCACCAAGGCACCTGCAATTACCCGGACATTTCTGGGGGAATGGCCCTAGCCCTCACCCTCCGATCCAATAAGTCCCAGACGTGCTCAATGGGATTGAGATCCGGGCTCTTCGCTGGCCATGGCAGAACACTGACATTCCTGTCTTGCAGGAAATCACGCACAGAACGAGCAGTATGGCTGATGCCATTGTCATGTTGGAGGGTCATGTCAGGATGAGCCTGCAGGAAGGATACCACATGAGGGAGGAGTATGTCTTCCCTGTAACGCACAGCGTTAAGATTGCCTGCAATGACAACAAGCTCAGTCCGATGATGCTGTGACACACCGCCCCAGACTATGACGGACCCTCCACCTCCATCCCATTCCAGAGTACAGGCCTCGGTGTAACGCTCATTCCTTCAATGATAAATGCAAATCCGACCATCACCCCTGGTGAGACAAAACCGCGACTCGTCAGTGAAGAGCACTTTTTGCCAGTCGTGTCTGGTCCAGCGACGGTGGGTTTGTGCCCATAGGCAACGTTTTTGCCGGTGATGTCTGGTGAGGCCCTCAGTCCAGCCTCTCTCAGCCTATTGCGGACAGTCTGAGCACTGATGGAGGGATTGTGTATTCCTGGTGTAACTCGGGCAGTTGTTGTTGCCGTCCTGTACCTGTCCTGTGCAGGTGTTGTTACACGTGGTCTGCCACTGCGAGGATGATCAGCTGTCCGTCCTGTCTCCCTGTAGCGCTATCTTAGGCGTCTCACAGTATGGACATTGCAATTTATTGCCCTGGCCACATCTGCAGTCCTCATGCCATCTTGCAGCATGCCTAAGGCACGTTCACACAGATGAGCAGGGACCCTGGGCATCTTTATTTTGGTGTTTTTCAGAGGCAGTAGAAAGGCCTCTTTAGTGTCCTAAGTTTTCATAACTGTGACCTTAATTGCCTACCGTCTGTAAGCTGTTAGTGTCTTAACGACCGTTCTACAGGTGGATGTTCATTAGTTGTTTATGGTTCATTGAACAAGCATGGGAAACAGTGTTTAAACCCTTTACAATGAAGATCTGTGAAGTTATTTGGATTTTTACGAATTATCTTTGAAAGACGAGAGTCCTGAAAAAGGGCAGTTTCTTCTTTTTGCTGAGTTGATAGATAATTTTTTTTCTTGCTCTTTCTTTAACACATAACTTGAACCGTGAACCTCTCCATGGAATGAAATGGTCAGATCCCACGAACACTCCAACCCTTCAAACATTTCACAGCAGACTCATTAAAGATGTAAAAATCACGAGATGATCTCCTCCTCAAACGTTAAAACCCCAAACGAATCAGGAAGCACAGAGCTGCTTCACTTCACCACCACATCTCATTTTGTTTCATTAAATAGAGAGATCTTCTGTTCGGGGTTCAGAGCAGAGAAAAGAGAGGCGCCACTTTTACCCACCCCTCGACTTCCCTCTCCCTGCTCGACAGAAACCACTGGGATTCATTACAAGTCAGTTATGGTAATAGTTCCTTTTGCCAGGGGAAGTGGGGTGCTTGGAAAAGCATCAGAGGCTTTTTTTTCCCTACACGTTTTTCCTTTCACAAACATATTTTATTTAGATCGCATTTAGATGTGCAAATTGATCGGAGGAGAGAGAGAGAGAGAGCAAAGAAGGGGGAGGAAAGCTTGTTCCCTCCCAAGCTCCAAGGCAGGGTGCTGTGGGTTGGGGAGAGAGAGACACTCCCGAAGAATCCCGCTCCCTTATTCATGTGAGCCTGGAACGTTTGTATTCTCCTAACCTCATTACGGAATATGGATTCGCACAAAGTAACTGTGCTGCAGCAGTAGGGTGCCGACCGAAACCTCCTTCCCTTATCCACTTCACTCTCTGAAATTCTGACTTCTGACTTCCTCATATCGGATAAACCCACGAGACAGAATGTCATGTTTCATAAATCACAACACTCTCTGAAAATACATGAGAACAGTAGAGCCAACTTAATTTGGGAAGGTTTGTGTACTGACTTAATTTGACTAAATTTGAGAGGGTTAGTGTAGTGACATGATTTGACTAAATTTGAGAGGGTTAGTGTAGTGTGTAGCCTAACACTTGAGTAGCCTGTAAGGGAGGAGGAGAGATGGCTCACATGCCGAACCTGAACTGTTCATTCTCCCCCATCTGTTTCACTACTCGTCTTGAATGACAGGCGCAGGGAGTGGAGGGCTGCTAGTTGAGCCCACTGACGCAGAACTGAAATCCTTCATACAGTTGTATCAAGTGGGCTGGATGTCCTTTGGGTGGTGGACCATTCTTGATACACATGGGAAACTGTTGAGTGTGAAAAACCCAGCAGCGTTACATTTCCTGACACAAACCGGTCCGCCCGGCAAATACTACCATACACTGTTCAAAGGCACTTAAATATTTTCTTGCCCATTCACCCTCTGAATGGCACACAAACACAATCTACACTCTACGGTGTATTCGGAAAGTATTCAGACCCCTTGAATTTTCCCACATGTTGTTATGTTACAGCCTTATGAAAAATGTATTAAATTGGGTTTCCCCCCCCTCATCAATGTACATACAATACCCCATAATGACAAAGTGAAAGAAAATGTTTTGCAAATGTATTAAAAATAAAGAACTGAAGTATTCAGACCCTTTACTCAGCACCTTTGGCAGCGATTACAGCCTCTAGTCTTCTTGGGTATGATGCTACAAGCTTGGCACACCTGTATTTGGGGAATTTCTCCCATTCTTCTCTGCAGATCCTCTGGTACCCTTCCCCAGATCTGTGCTTCGACACAATCCTGTCTTGGAGCTCTACGGACAATTCCTTCGACCTCATGGCTTGGTTTTTGCACTGACATGCACTGTCAACTGTGGAACCTTATATAGACAGGTGTGTGCCTTTCCAAATCATGTCCAATCAATTGAATTTACCACAGGTGGCCTCCAATCAAGTTGTAGAAACATCTCAAGGATGATCAATGGAAACAGGATGCAAAACAGGAGCTCAATATCGAGTCTCATAGCAAAAGGTCTGAATACTTATGCAGGTTATTTATTTAAACAAAACAAAAAATTATACATTTGCAGAAATGTCTAAAAACATGTTTTCGCTTTGTCATTATGGGGTATTGTGTGTAGATTGATGAGGAAAATATTTTATTTATAATCCATTTTAGAATAAGGCTGTAATGTAAAAAATACTGAATACTTTCCCGAATGTACTGTATACAAAAGTATGTGGACACCCCTTCAAATTAGTGGAGTCGCCTATTTCAGCCATACCCGTTGCTGCTCAATGCATAGTGCCGACTGTAAAGGTTAGGTGGAAGAGGAATAATGGTCTGGGGCTGTTTCTCATGTTTCTTAGTGCCCCTTAGTTCCAGTGAAGGGAAATCCTAACGCTACAGCATACAATTACATTCTAGATGATTCTGTGCTTCCAACTTTGTGACAACGGTTTGGGGAAGGCCCTTTCCTGTTTCAGCATGACAATGCCCCCATGCACAAAGCGAGGTTCATACAGAAATGGTTTGTCGAGATCGGTGTGGAAGAACTTGACTGGCCTGCGCAGAGCCCTGACCTCAAACCCATCGAACACCTTTGGGATGAATGCCGACTGCGAGCCAGGCCGAATCACCCAACATCAGTGCCTGACCTCACTAATGCTCTTGTGGCTGCATGGAAGCAAGTCCCTGCAGCAATGTTCCAACATCTAGTGGAAAACATTCCCAGAAGAGTGGAGGCTGGCAGCAAAGGGGGGACCAACTCCATATTAATGCTCATGATTTTGGAATGAGATGTTCGTCGAGCAGGTGTCCACATACTTTTGGTCATGTAGTGGATGTCTCAAGGCTTAAAAATCCTTCTTTAACCTGTCTCCTCCCCTTCATCTACACTGATTTTGAAGTGGATTTAACAAGTGACCTCAATAAGGGATCTTAGCTTTCACCTGGATTCACCTGGTCAGTCTGTCTCATGGAGAAATCAGGTGTCCTTAATATTTTGTGCACTCATGTGTTTCGTACCCTCAGTTCAACTTCCGTGTCACTTTAAGCCTTATCGCACAGATGAGTATTTCTCCCCTCTTTCTCTTCAGTTGCTCGTCTGAGTTCATTTATTTCCTGTTTGGCTGTGCGGCGGCAGTGAGAAGCAAGTAGCCAGAGATAAAATCCAGCCGGGCCTTTTCAGTCGGGCACTCTGCTCTCGCTTGCTCCCGGCGGCCATTACTGGAACCTGGGTTACCCCGGGCGTGAATTAAGGAGGCCGGGCGCGTTTGGCGGGCCAGCTGGTAGAGGGAGAGGAGGATAATAAGTCCACAGAGAACAGCGGGAGGGTGGGATGGAGGGATTGAGGGAGGGAGGGAGGGATGAGACCCGACAAAACCCAAGGACCTTCAAAGGCACTCATGATTCCTCTATTAGCAGAGTATATACTGTATGTATCTGGTTTGTCTCATGCTGGCATAGGGACACACACTGCTGCCTAGCACACACACACACACACACACACTGATGTCTGGCACACACACACACACACACTCTGACTCACTTCCATCAGGGCAGTGAGGGAAATAATTATATATATATAACCTATATACAGGTTTTCTTCTGGATCAAAATGGGCCTCAGGCGATGGGCGTGGCCTATGGTGCGGTCACTGACCAAACATTTCCTGTTAGCCGCAACGACACACTGTAGCTGTTTTAAAGCACATTTCCTGCGATTCTACACATTTTGCCATGGCTTATGCTTATCTACAGTATAGACTGCATAGCTGGTTTACGTTTACACTAAAAAAGTTCTTCCATCCCAAAAATTATTTTATATGATTATTATTATCATTTTTTTTGGGGGGGGGGGACTTGGACATAGGCGACATGAAAAAACAGCCCATCCAAAACTTTTCTAGGCAGAAACCATCCCGATATAAAATGAAAAAAACAGATTAGGCACAGCACTCAGTGTATGTAGAGTGTGTGTGCGCACGTGTGAGTACGTTTTGTCCGTCATTTCGTGAACAGTTTGTGACAAGGGTTTTTCCACGGTGTGAAAGAAATAGGGCGGGCGGCGGTTTGGGAGAGATTAAACACGAAGTTGGCAGAGATTCACGCAATCCGATGCAACACTGGCGCAAGGCGAGCGCTTCCCTCATGTTTCGTAAACCAGAACACACTCCAACATAAATTACTGCTTACATAACACACAGACCACAGCAGTCGGGTCAGTATGAGCAGCTAGCGCCCCTTCAAACACACACCGGCTCCAGATCCACACCAAGCCATGGGGAAAAGGATGGGGCATCCAATCACACACACACAAAATGCACGTACGTGCTCCCGAATGGTGCAGCGGTCTAAGGCACCGCATCTCAGTGCTAGAGACACTGAGACACTACAGACACTGGTTCGATCCCGGGCTGTATCACAACCGACCGTGATTGGGAGTCCCATAGAGTCCCATAGGGCGGCGCACAATTGGCCGGGTTAGGGAAGGGTTTGGCCGAGGTAGGCCGTCATTGTAAATAAAAATTTGTTCTTAACTGACTTGCCTACTGAAATAAAAAATGTAATGCGTACTCACACAATACACACACACACACACACAATACACATTCACACACAGTCAATACACAACACATACAGTGCATTCGAACATTTTCAGACCCCTTGACTTTTCCTACATTTTGTTACGTTACAGCCTTATGCTAATATTGATTAAATCGTTTTTTTCATTCATCAATCTACAAACAATACCCCATAATGACAAAGCAAAAACGGGTTTTTAGATTTTTGGGGCAAATTTATAAACATTTTATTGAATCCATTTTAGACTAAGGCTGTAACGAAACAAAATGTGGAAAAAGTCAAGGGGTCTGAATACTTTCCGAATGCCCTGTATACACACAGTACCCTCATGGCATTGGATCAACGGATTAACAAGGCAATTATTCGCATAGAAGTGCTGGAGAGGGGCTGTTGACTGCTTGACTGCTTACACGGCTCAGTAAATACAACGCCAGTCGTGGTGGCATAACACCATGGGCTGCATCTCAAATGGCATCCTCTGCTCTATATAGCGCACTTCTTTTGACCAGAGCCCTATAGGTTTCAGAGGAGGCTGGTGGGAGGAGCTATAGGAGGACGGGCTCGTTGTAATGTAAGTAGGGGAAAAGGGTGCCATTTGAGATGCAGCCCATGGACCGAAGCCAGCTTTCTCTCACGGACTTCTGTTCACAAGGGAAAGAGTTTGTTTCCCAGAGTGTTGTCTGCAAGAGATAAACGGTAGTTATCGCTCTGCCACAGTAATCAGAGACATCAAATTAAACAGAGTTTTCACGTGACTTTGTTGACGCTGTGCCAAAGTATGACTCGGCCGTGATTAGAAATTTTCCTTGGATCCTTTATGCTTTTTCTCCGTCCTCTTTACTGTGCCATGTTTAATTTCACTGACTCTCTCTCCCTTCTCTCTCTCCCTTCTTGCTCTCTCTCCCTTCTCTCTCTTGCTCTCTTTCGCGCTCTCTCCCTTCTCACTCTCTCTCATCTCTTTCACTCTCTCTCCCTTCTCTCCCCCTTCTCTCTCTCTCATCTCTTTCACTCTCTCCCTTCTATCTCCCTTCTCTCTCTCCCTTCTTTCGCTCTCTCTCCTCTCTCTCTCTTTCTTCTCCTCTCCAGGATATTGCGGACCCGGTCTCTAGAATGGTACTATAACAACGTGAAGAGCCGCTTCAAGAGGTTCGGCAGTGCCAAGGTTCTGAAGACGCTCTACAGGAATCACATAGTGGAGAGAGGAGGCATTTTGGATCTACCAGGTACATGTAAAAGCCTCCTCGTGGCCTTTCATGACTGCGTCAGTCCAGAGCAAACTCTCTCCCTCTCTCTGTCTTCCTGTGCATAACAGTGTCATATCTCTGGAGTTTAAAATATCTATTGAACATTCCACCCCCAAAAAGTATTTTAATTATATGAAGAGTGCCTTGGTCCAGCTTAATTTAATGACCAAATATCTCTCTGGGCTTCTATGGTCCCTGTCTATACTACTGCCTGGCCCATTATGTGTGCTATGTCGGTTAATGCGCATTAACAGCTCTCAGTCATTAACTCAACTACAGGGGGCAAAAGGTCTCGCGTCACATTTCCACTCGCGCACATACAGTAGAGAGAACCACAGTCACGAGGAACAGAACCAATGGCCATCGGATATACACAGCCCCGCTTTCGCCCTAACACCGACTGTCTCACACACACACACACACACACACACACACACATTATCTCTCTTTCGTATGGACACATTATCTCTTTTTCTACCCACACACTCACTCCCTCACTCCCTCACCCCCCCTTCCCCCACATACGTCATCTCTCTTTCATACCCAAACACACTCATCATCCACCACCGGCCAGCCTCCTGGACACAGTAGCTGGTACTAATCCCTGAGGTTTGAGAGGGGTAATCCTTGTGTAATATTAGCAGACAGCTAGCGTTAAGGCTGCTGCTCAGTAAGCCTAATGGGGGAGAGAAGAGAGTGGTCATGCTGCCAGGCCTGGGTGGGGTGGTGGTGATGGGGCGGCAGCTGCTCTGCTGGGTCGTTCAATCCCCTGAGTGGTCTGGGCCACTTTGGCCTCTGAATGATTAGTTCCTGCTGTGGGAACAGTGGAGACACGTTTTTATCTGGCCTCATCCTCTCATAATCCAGATGCCATTGTTTCCCCCTACCCTCATCTGCCTGGTCGGTTGGAGTGTATAGGGTTAGGGGATATTACCGTGGTATAGCACAGCGGGTTAAAGGGGCAATCTTGAATTCAAAACAACAACAGCGGTGCGATGGGGTTTAAAAAAAGTTATATAACGTCAATAATTAATAGCTCTCTATAAAAATGTATTTTCAAATGCCAGATTGACCCTTTAAAGGGATGAGGTGATTGAACAGCGGGGTACACCTCCCTGACTTCCAATGCTGATGTGGAACAGGCTGGCGTTGTCAAAAGTGTCCAACATGGCCATTAAGCCTACTATTAGTGGCAGTGCTAATAGTGCTCGTCATGGCAGGAATAGGGCCACTGTATTTTCTTCCCCAGCCTACCGGAGCAGCTGCTAGTCATAGCAGTTATAGTACCTGTCAAAAGTTTGGACACACCTACTCATTCAAGGGTTTTTATTTTGACTGTTTTCTACATTTACTCTTTTCTAAACTATGACATAACCGATATGGAATCATGTAAAAGGTGTTAAAAAAATCAAAATATATTTGAAATTTGAGATTCTTCAAAGTAGCCACCCTTTGTCTTGAGGACAGCTTTGCACACTCTTGGCATTCTCTCAACCAGCTTCATGAGGCAGTCACCTGGAATACATTTCAATTAACAGGTGTGCCTTGTTAAAAGATATTTTGGAATTTCTTTCCTTAATTCTTTTGAGCCAATCAGTTGTGTTGGTATACAGAAGATAGCCCTATTTGGTAAAAGAGCAAGTCCATATTATGGCAAGAACAGCTCAAATAAGTGCTGTCGCAAAAGCAAGCAAGCGCTAGGATGAAACTGGCTCTCATGAGGACCGCCACAGGAAAGGAAGACCCAGAGTTACCTCTGCTGCAAAGGATAAGTTCATTAGAGCTACCAGCCTCAGAAATTACAGCCCAAATAAATGCTTCTCAGAGTTTAAGAGTTCTCAGGCCTTCGTGGTCGAATTGCTGCAAAGAAAGCACTACTAAAGGACACCAATAAGAAGAAGAGACTTGCTTGGGCCAAGACACACGAGCAATGGACATTAGACCGGTGGAAATCTGTCCTTTGTTCTGATGAGTCCAAATTTGATATTTTTGGTTCCAACCGCCGTGTCTTTGTGAAACGCAGAGTAGGTGAACGGATGATCTCAACGTGTGTGGTTCCCACCGTGACTCATGGAGGAGGAGGTGTGATGGTGTGGGGGTGCTTTGCTGGTGACACTCTGTGATTTATTTAGAATTCAAGGCACACTTTACCAACATGGCTACCACAGCATTCTGCAGCGAGTGAAGTAAATGCAGCCAACAAGTACTCAGCATAAGTGAGAACTACTTCAAACTGTTGCAAGTTATTCCAGGTGCAGCTGGTTGAGAGAATGCCAAGTGTTTTCAAAGCTGTCATCAAGGCAAAGGGTGGCTACTTTGAAGAATCTCAAATATAAAATATATTTTTGTATATAACACTTTTGGTTGCTACATGATTCCAGATGTGTTATTTCATAGTGTTGATGTCTTCACTTTTGTTCTACAATGTAGAAAATAGTCCAAATAAAGGAAAACCCTTGAATGAGTAGGTGTTTTTGACAGGTACTGTATATCACTGTTTGAAGCATTAGGAGTGTCAAAGCTCCACTACTGTTGTGTTGACTGGTGACTCTTTGCCCACCTGACTGGTGGCTGTTGGTCCAATCAGTTCCACTGTCTGTGTGTCCCTGTACAGTCCAGAAGGCCCTCCTGTCCCAATCCGTCTTCCCAGCTGTCCCCATCTGATCCCCTATCCTCCCCTTCCCTTTCTCCTCCTCTCACTGCCACTCTTATGTCACACGGGGACAAAATAGGATTAGCTGCTAGCCATTTCAGATGAGCTGAACAGATTATACTGCATGAGAGTCACAAACACGCACCACGGCATCACACCGACGCGTGCGTGTTTGTGACTCTCATTTGTGCGGCCATGTGTGTTGTTCCTGAGAATGTCCTCCTCACCATTCTGAGTGTGCTCTCCCTCCTCCTCCTCGTATATTAGATTGAAAGGGGAGAGATTGTAAAGATGTACCCATAATGGGTCAAGGCGATGGTGCTGTAGAACTACTGGATGAAGACATGTTGTTTTTATCTGAGCCAGTGGTGGAAAAAGTACTCAGTTGTCATACTTGAGTAAATGTAAAGATACCTTCATCGAAAATGTGAAAGTGAAAGTCACCCAGTTACATACTACTTGAGGAAAAGTCTAAAAGTATTTGGTTTTAAATATACTTAAGTATCAAAAGTAAATGGAATTGCTCAAATCTACTTAGGTAGTAAAAGTAAATGTATTCGTAATTTTGAATTCCTTATATTATGGAAACCAGACAGCACAATTTCTTATTTATTTACGGATAGCCAACACTCTGACATTAATTTGCAAACAAAGCATATGTTTTTAGTGAGTCCGCCAGATCAGAGGCAGTAGGGATGAACAGTGATGTTCTCTTGATAAGTGTGTAAATTGGGCCATTTTCCTGTCAAAATGTAACAAGTACTTTTGGGTGTCAGGGAAAATGTATGGAGTAAAAAGTACATTATTTTCTTTAGGAATGTAGTGAAGTAAAAGTAGAAGTTGTCAAAAATATAAATAGTAAAGTAAAGTACAGATGCCCCCCCAAAAAACGACTGAAGTAAAAATACTTTGAAGTACTACTTAAGTACTTTACACCACTGATCTGAGCCCACAATGTATGAAGGCACATTTTATTGACATAACAAACTATACCTCGATTGATCTGAAAGTAGGGAGATCTATCTGACTACAGCTGTTGGTTTGAGTTGAGGAGCTTTTGACAAACTAGAGGAAAAGTCAAGCGCCTTCGAAAAAGAGCAGATAGTATTTGAAAGTAATAGATCACTTTCCGCTCACTTGAAAATCACAGGTGAATGAAGGTTAGATTTAACGCCGTTGCCATTTTTAAAGGGATAATTCACCCAAATTACAAAATCATATATTGGTGTCTGTACCCTGTAAGCAGAACAAGACTTTGACTCATGGTTTTGGGGAAAAAATGTGGAAAAAGTGAGCATTTGGAAACAGTGGCCAGGTGAACAAAACCAAAGCACTTTCCTGTAAACAATTGTTGGAAAAATTACTTGTGTCATGCACAAAGTAGAAGTCCTAACCGACTTGCCAAAACTATAGTTTGTTAACAAGAAATTTGTTTAGTGGTTGAAAATCGAGTTTTAAGGACTCCAACCTAAGTGTATGTAAACTTCCGACTTCAACTGTATTCGTCGTATGCAGTGAAATTTAAGATCTGTACCAGTGTGACCTACAAGCAGCAGTTCTGCTGAACTTATATGATGGATGTGGCCCTAGGGACCTGTGTGTGTGCGTGCGTGCGCTGTTTCTGCCTGTGTGCGAGTGTCCGTTCGTTCGTATGTGTGCTCGTTTTAAACATGGATAAAGGGTTGGTCGGAGCAGCCACACAATGGGCCATGTATAACCCAAAGCATTGGCGAAGAGGTGAAGGGAGTCACATGCAATATGTCAGGGTCTCACTCCAACCACATCTACCCTACTACTCTACACATTCAACCCTAGACCCGTCATCCTAGACTCAAACATTCATCCTAGACCTGTCCATCTATAGAGAATAGGCTATCTGAAAAGATCTATGTTTACCAATTCTCACCAAGGTATATTTCTGTTCAGTATTTATCAAAAGATGTGGAGCGTTTGAGCCGTGTTTGTACACACTATGTGACAGCTACGGGATTGCTTGTTTGGAAATGCAACACGTTGACTCGTGCAATACTTTCACTAAGCAATCAACACGCTGTCAAAGAGAGCGCATCGTGTTTTCCTGCTTGCGTCCCAAATGGCTATTCCGTATGAGGCTCTGGTCTAACGTAGTGCACTAGAGTATATAGGAAATGGGGTGACATTTGGCACGCAGCTCTGACTCACTATCTTTTCACATCCAATCTTTTTCCAAGCTGGTCTGATTTAGTCAGAAGACCATTTAGTGAAAAGAAAGATCAGAATTGGGCTGCCTGTCTAAACACAGCCTAAGAAACAGCCAGTCCTTGTCACCTCTAAAAATCCCACTCTCTGTATTAGAGACTGAGAGGGAACAGCTTGTTCTGTGTGCAGGGTATGTTTGCATGTGTCTGTTCGTATGTGTGTCCTAGAGGTCTCTGTTCTCCAGCCTCAGTGTGGCCCGGGAATTGTCAAACAGAGCCAGCACCACACAGTGAAAAGAACAAACTCGACCTAATGCAATCTAGGTTTAATACACCCACATGCGCAAACTACTATAATGTTTTACAGCAGAAGCAAGTGGGCATCCCTGGGATAGTGGCGCACCGTAAATGTTTATGGAGAACAATGTGATAACATTCACAGAACCACAAGATAACGTTCCCCAATCATTACAACTCAAGTCACATTTTATTTGTTCCATGCGCCGAATACCACTGGTGTGGCAACTGGTGTGGCTGTAGTCTATGGTTTGGGTGACTGGAGTCTTTGGCAATTTTTCGGGCCGTCCTATGACACAGCCTGATATAGAGGTCCTGGATGGCAGGAAAATCACCGGCCCCGGTGATGTACTGGGCTGTCCCCACCACCCTCTGTAGCGCTTTGCAGTCAAGAGGGCGGTGCATTTTCCATTACAAGTGGGGATGCAGCAAGTTAATATGCTCTCAATGGTGCAGCTGTAGAACTTTTTGAGGATCTGAGGGCCAAATCTTTTCAGCCTCCTGATGGGGAAGAGGAGTTGTCGTGCCCTCTTCATGACTGTGCGGGTGTGTGTGGACCATGTTAAGTCCTTAGTGATGTGGACCTGAAGGAACTTGAAGCTCTCGACCCACTCCACAACAGCCCCGTCATCGACGTGGATGGGGACGTTCTCTCCCCTCTTTCTCCTATAGTCTACGATCAGCTCCTTGGTCTTACTGACGTCGAGGGAGAGGTTGTTGTGCTGGCACCACACTGCTAAGTCTCTGACCTCCCTTTAGGCTGACTCATCGCCATCGGTAATCAGGCCTACCACCGTCGTGGCAAACTTGATGATGGTTGGAGTCATGCGTGGCTGAACAGGGAGTCCCCGAGGGGACGAAGCACACAACCCTGAGGGGCCCTCGTCTTGACGGTCAGCGTGGCGGAGGTGTTGTTGCCTACCCTTACTACCTGGGACCTTCCCGTCAGGATGTCCAGGATCCAGTTGCAGAGGGAGGGTTTCAGTCCCAGGGTCCCTAGCTTAGAGATGAGCTTGGAGGGGACTATGGTGTTGAACGCTGAGCTGTAGTCTCTGAACAGTGTTTTCACATAGTTATTTCCCCTCTTGTCCAGGTGGGAGAGGGCAGTGTTAAGTACAATTACAATTGTGTTGGGGCGGTATGTGAATTAGAGTGGGTCTAGGGTGTCTGAGATGGTGTTGATGTGTGTCATTACCAGCCTTTCAAAGCACTTCATGATTACAGATAGAAATTTAGGCAGGTTACCTTAGAGCTCTTGGGAACAGGGACAATGGTGGTCAGCTTGAAACGTGTTGCGGTTACAGACTGGGACAAGGAGAGATTGAAAATGTCTGTGAGACACTTGCCAGCTGATCTCCAGCATGCTTTGAGTATGTCCCCTGGTATTCTGTCGCCGACCTTGTGATTGTTAACCTGTTTAAACATTTTGCTCACATCGGTCACACAGTCATCCGAAAATACAGGGGCTTTCACGCAAGGCACTGTGTTATATTCCTCGAAGCGAGCACAAAAGGCATTTAGCTCATTTGGGAGTTATGCATTGCTGGGCAACTCAAGTCTGGGTTTCCCTTTGTAACCCGTTATCATCTGCAAGCCCTGCCACTGGTACTTCCTGTTTGAGTTTTTGTCAGTAAACAAGAAGCAGGATAATGGAGTCATGGTCAGATTTGCTGAAGGGAGGACGAGGGAATATATATTTGTATGCGTTTCTGTGGGTGGAATAAATGTGCTCTAGAATTTTAACACCCTCAGTGGTGCAGGAGACGTGGTGGTAGAAGTGAGGTAGGAGGGTTTTAAGTCTCCACTTGTTAAAGTCTCCACCCACCAGAAACACTGCCTCTGGGTGAGCGGTTTCTTGTTTGCTTAAGGCCCCATACAATTTGTTGAGTGCCAGAGTGCTGTTGGTTTGTGGAGGGATGTAGACAGCGGTGATAATTACGGATGAGAACTCTCTTGGTAGATAAAAGGGTCTGCGGCTTACCATGAGGTGTTCTATATCAGGTGAGCAAAAGCTCCAGATTTCCTTCACACCTGAAGCAGCACACCATTTGTTATTTATTTTTAAAAAACACATTCTACCTGCTTTCGACATCCCCAAAGCCACGTTCCGATCCAGTCGCTGCATGGAGAATCGACAGAGTACTACTGCATAGCGTCATCATCCAGCAACGCTTCAGGAAGACACAGTATTGTAGCTTTTCAAGTCTCTCTGATAGGAGACTCTCGAATGAAGCTCATCCGTCTTATTCTCCAGTGACTGGACATTTGCCAATAGAACGGAGGGGAGCTCCATTCGGTTTTCTCTCCACCTCAATTTCACCAGGAATCCACCTCGTCTCCCCCATCTATGCCTGCAGTGTTTTGGTAGCCCATGGAACAAAGGAATAGGGTCCGGTATGAACAGTGGAACAGCTGAGTTGGTTGAAGTCATATTTGAAGTCGAAATCGAGGTTAGTAGCTTTCGATCGGATGTCCAGAAGTGCTTGGGGATCATATGTGATGATACTATGAACTTTCTGTACAAAAAAGTAAAGATAAATGTGATTAATTGAAGTCACTATATAGCAAAGTTGGGTTAGAACTCGTAAGATGTCGCCCTTCTCCGTCTGCACAATCTTAGGGACTCCAACGTCCAGGACCATCCCACTGGGCAAAGAGATCAGATCAACATCCAGCCTCGATTGATATTTTATTGTGTTGTCAACAAACACGAATTCAGTGATGCAACGCTGACGAAACGTGGTCGTTTGGATAAGGTACGGCGACATGATGTGGAAACAATGCTGACTCAACAAATTTTGGTCCCGTGAGAAGTGAGGTCAAACAAACACGGTGGCCGCGTTCCAGGCTGACTACATTGCAGACGCCTGCCAGATCGCACCACGTCCGGACAGGCGTTTAACATTATGAGCTATCCCGACAATATGATTTAGCAATCTGATGCCTGCCTGCACAGTCAGCGGCGTGACACGCATCCATTGCTCCATGCAATGCAGTGGCTACAATGTAGTCGGCCTGAAACGTGACAAATGTCATGACATCAGTTGGTTCGGTGAGCGCCTTCTGGTTGTACTATAGGTACTATACGTATAGCCCTAGCCAACCCAGTGAATCAGTGACTGTTGACCTTGGTTGTCTCTCTCCTGCTTCCTGCTGCTGCCTCTGGTCTTGGAACATTAGTGACTCACACACAGCCCTGTCCTGAAGTGTGTGTGTGTGTGTGTGTGTGTGTGTGTGTGTGTGTGTGTGTGTGTGTGTGTGTGTGTGTGTGTGTGTGTGTGTGTGTGTGTGTGTGTGTGTGTGTGTGTGGGGCGAAACACGCAATGCCAAACGCTGTGACATGCGGCACCAGGAGTGTATCTGCGATATGTCTGCCAGGACTTGAGTAGTTGTGTGTTTGTGAAAGGATTGTGTGAGCATGTTTGTTTGTGTGTGTGTGTTTATGCACTTTTGTGTGTGTGGTCCGTGCGTCTGTGTGTCCGTACGTGTGCACGCGCGGGTTTGTATGTGTGCCTGTTTGTTTACGGGATGGCATAGTGTAGTGCTACGGTCCCACAGAAGCCTGAGGTGATGTCATGATGTGACCTTAAGTGACTCTGATGTCAAAGACATATTCATCTGTCACTGTCTGTCAGATGTTTGAAGAGGTTTAAGGACACATAAAAACCAACACGCACGCACACACTATTGTAGAGGCGTTGTCGGTGTCAGAACAGAATTAGTAGGTGGAGAACAGAACAGAAATCCACCATGCCCATTACATCTCAACCCCTAATGGCACCTGATCTGCAGTGCCCCTGTTGGCCAGTATGTTTCACTACAACATGCAGCAGATGGAGCGGTCAGGTTTACTCTGTCTGTGCATTTCTCATTCATAATCTCGCTCTCTCTCTCTCTCTCTCTCTCTCTTTCTCTCTCTCTCTCTCTCTCTCTCTCTCTCTCTCTCTCTCTCTCTCTCTC